>NC_135175.1:9430341-9730341 GCF_041146795.1 Maylandia zebra | reverse complement strand
CTGGATGTTTTGTAGCAGAATCATTAATTATTTCTGTTATATTGTGTCCCAGCTGTATGATACATTTTTGCCATTCTTACCAATTTGCTGCTGGCGTGCGCGCCTCTTTTCCAGGGCCCGCTGTCTGTTCAGCTCAATACGTTTCTGCTGCTCTTCGGTCAGAGAGGGAGTAGGTGGGGGAGCGAGGGCTTCGGCAATCTGCCCTTGGGGAGCATTAATAAAACTCTCTCTGCTGAACAGATCAGGATCCCCAAATGTTTCCAGTTCACGTTGTACCTCTTCGTCACCAGCACCTGAACACAATTTCAAGCAGTCCTGATAATTAAGTCCTGTGGAATATGGCAAGTATTTCCTATGTGCACCTGCAGGTGTGAATCCACCGTAGGGCTGTTCGATACAACGATATATACAAAAACGTCTATTTCATTTTACGCTATCGTTTGTTTCGTGGTGTCGCAAAATAAACTGTTTACGGCAATATTTCTTCATGGTTCTGATGTCACTGTAGTAAAGTTCTCTCTTTCTCTTATATATAACCACACTACGGACGGACAAGCGCCTGTTTTTATGCGTTGTCGTTAGCAACAACGACGGTAAAACCATCGCGTGTCCACTTGTTTATGTTCCACTGAAGCCCATCCCAGCAGCCAGGTCGCCAGCCTGTCACAGGGCCAACACAGACAGACCCTCTGAATGGAAATGTCAGTGCCTTCAGATGTACCATGTTCAGAAGGCAGTAGCTTGTTGGGGGGGGGGGGGGGGGGGGGGGGGGTAGGGTGTTTGGTTTTCAGGGTGCCCACAACCTTTCTTTTCCTACCTGTTTGTACATAAGGCAGTATAATGAGAAATAGTCAAATTTCTCCATCTAAAAATAAAAAATAAAAAATTGCTATATATATATATATATTTATAGCAAAGTTGCAATTAATTTGAATATTTTATCAAATGAAAATCTATGTTTTTCTTTAATACAGCTTGCAAGTTTTATCCTAAGTATAATCGACGTTCTTACTTAAAAGCTTATTTAACATCCTTTGATTTAGTATAACTTAGTTCTGTCCAGGAACATTGTGAACAGAACAGTAACAGAGGAGTGCCACTGGGACACCCACTGGGAGACTACTGGGAACGAGCCTGACTTATGGTTGGCAATACTAACCAGGTTCACACTATAGGTGTACAGAGACTGGAAACATCTTTCTCACACACATCCAGGGATGTCTCCAACGCTCTGACAATTTTCAGTCTGGGAATTTTGCCCATCCAAATGATGAAAACAACAATGGTATTAGAGTCTTTCTTCTTTAAATGACTGGCAGAGTGAAGCTGCACCATCATCACACAGATGCAGTCATTTGTACCCGCCGCTAAAGCGTAAGAAGACGCTGCAGTACTCTGCGAAACGACAGGTGTCGCCACTCAGATAATATCACATCACTTTTTTTGTGCAAAGTTCTTTCCACAAACTTACGTTTTCAAACATTTGCAACAACTCTGTGTGTCAGTGTGTCTCTGAGCCTCTGTGCACGATTATTAGTGAAACGGTGATAAAAACCAGTGCAGTCACAGACTCGTGTTCAACCTGGCTGCAACACTGACAGTCTGCACACGTCAATCAATGATTTTGGCCTCCTTGTGTCCCAGCTCACACAAGATGACATCAAATTCCTATTTAAATGCGCATTTTAATGCATTTCAACCCTCTGTCGTGATATAAATGTCTTTGCTACCTGTGGGAGTCCAGCTTGGGTTGGGGTCTCTTCACGCCTCTCCTTTTAGCAGTAGGGACATCAGCCAGCTGTGATACCTCACCTTCATCTCCTGCATTGAAAACACATGACAACAGGATGTGTTTCTAACTCATTCTGTTGGCAGCGTGGCAAACTTCAAGCTTATCTTTAAATCCAGACAAATTATAGACTGGAGGTTACAGAAGAAATGTGCTGGTTTGAACAGTATCTGATAGGTTTCATTTGCTCACGCAAACAAAAACATGTGTGTTGTTATTGTTAGAAACATCCAGTCTCAGAGAGATGCTGAAAAACCAGTTCATGCATTTGTTAATTCTAGGCTGAACTAACAAATTCATTATTATCAAGCTGTTCCAAAAAGCTTTGTGGAAGGACTATGAGAGGTTGTATTTCTCCCACATTAGCCTTTTTTCCTGAATCTTATTTTTCTATGATTCTTCATTAAACCATGAATTTAAAATACAAAGTTCTGAATCATCACATCTTAAAGACCTCATAGTAATCCTGTAAGAGCACAGCAGCATCTACCATCTGCAAAAGGGTCTCCTTCCTCCTGGCCTCCCCGGCCTGGGGAGTGTGGTGGTGGGAGTGGGGGGAAAGCTTCATCCTCTATGCCGTCATAGTCAGGAATGTCCTGCGGGCTATTTTCCTGTGGGTCAACCATGGTGAGTCGGTCCTGGAGACAAAGTAAAAGACGTGTGAGCCCCAGTCGTCAACAGCATCAGCATTAAGTTACATGAATTTAACTGCAAGTTGAAAAAATGACATTTATTTCTGTAAGAGTAATTCTTTACTGTGTTACAACATCAACATGAAAACCTAAAAAAAACTGGCATTTACTTTTTTCTTTTTTTACATCAACAGGAGGAGCTGTACAGACACTCATCCCACCTGGAATTATACCCCAAATTCAGAAATGTACTATTATGATACATTAATGGTCCATTATGTTTGTTTCACAGTTATATACATAATACAATTTATAGATTTGTATATATTTACATTCTATCAGGGATGAACTGGTTGTGAACCTTTGGGCTGATAATGACATTTAAAAGTTACAATTTGGATGAATTATTACTGCGATACTTCTTTTGGACTCTGTAGTACCACAGAAATATCATTAAAGTAACAGGTTTGTTTTAAAGTCTTTCAGCTGTTCCGTAAGCATCATCGTCATCATCATTTATATAGCACTTTAAAAACACACCTGGCAGACCGAAGTGCTGCACAATACAAATGTAGTAATAAAATAGCAAAAAACAAACATAGCAATAAAGTAAACTCTTGAGCCAAAATGATGTGACACAACTAGGGCTGCCACAAACGATTATTTTGATAGTCGACTAGTCACCGATTATTTATGCGATTAGTCGACTAATCAGATCATCATCCACTGGACGTAAAACTACAGCTTATTGCACCATGCAGCATATGCTCTTATATAACTATCATTAGCTTATAGCTTTAAGCTTTTAAGGTGCTAACTAAAAATAAAGACAAGATGATAGTTTATTCAATTTTAATGAAATTTGCAGATTGTTTCGGTGAAGTTTAATAAACTCCTTGCTATCTAAAATATAACAGGACACCATCTCACACTTCTGATAATCAGCTGTCTGCTTGACGTTTATTCAGCTGTGTAAAAACTATAACTTTAATCTCAGACAAACCGATTTACTCAGGAACAAATAAAATACTAAAAAAAAAAAAAGCCAAACAACAACATTTTTAATTTATCTAAGTGACTCATATATATTTAACCTGAGTAGCGAAAGACGGCGGTGGGTTTGAAAACAATTTGCCTGGAGTCCGTGTTCTCACCGTGCTAGTGACCTAGCCCCCGGCTAGCTATCGAGCTAGTGGGTAACAGACGTCTCTGAAAACGTCGGAGCGCTTTTGAAAATATGTGGTGTCCTGATAAACTGAGCCGATATTTGAGGTTTACACAGCTACATTCTCGGCTGAAACGTTTATTTTGTGACCCAGAAAGAATAATAAGAGTAATATTAAAACTAACTAGCTGCCGCCATTGTTGGAAACTGAGCTGGGCCGCGCTATGAATTCTGGGACACAGCTGCTTCTTCTTCTTCTTCTTCTTCTTCTTCTTCGGGGTTTAACGGCAGCTGGCATCCTTGTACATGCAGTGCTGCCATCTTCTGTTTCAGTCCGTTATTACACTCTTAAATCCTGCTACTTATTCCTGCGTCTTTTGGGATCTTACAAAGCTTCAAACGACGCGTCGACTATTAAATCAGTCGTCGACGATTTTGTGAACACTGTCTCCAGGTGGAAAACAGAATGAGCGATACACCTGCTGTCAGGCCTGCAGGGTTTCTCCCTGTGATGTTCTTCTCTGTCTTGTGGTTGACATTTTTTTTTTTTTTACTGGCACAAATAATTTGTGGGGCGTCTTATTGTGACACCTGATTGTTGTAGTATTTTTAAAATGGCTGTGCAAAAAAATAAAAATAAGAACCCCAGATGCATTGCCTGCATTTTTAGATGAATAGTTGTATATAACTTTATTATTTACAAAATTTTTGTTTAATTTTAATTTAAAAAAATTACCACTTATATTTGCATTTCAAGTTATGAAAATAATTTACTAAACATGTCTGTGGTTTTTATAGTAAAGAGAAAACATAACTACTACTAGGGTTTTATGTGTTTGTGTGATTTCAGACCAGTTGTTTTAATAACTGTAAATTTGGACGTGTGAGGTTGTGCTGAAAAGAATGATACCAAGAAAGACAAGGTAAAAAAACAACAACAATCAAAAGCAGCCAAAAATGGCCAATTATATTTTGGACCTCAGAATATTGACCCAACAAATCATGAAAAATGAGGTTTCAATAATTGTTTGTGACAGTGCAGCTTTCTGGCAGTAGTAGTAGTCAGTACAATTTGATTTTTTTCTAACAAAAACAGTATGAAACTTAAGTTAGACTTGTGTTTGGAAATGAGCCCCCGCCCAGTGTTGTGTAGCTTTCTGGATTTTATACTTATTGGTTACATATTTATTTATTATACAGGCTATACAGTACACACATTTTATGTAACTGAAATGTTTAATTATGTGGGCTATAGAAAATAATTAAGTTATAGACCATATTTATATGAAACATATGCTTAATGTATATTAATCATATGTAACACCTGCATATGTCTTTAAAACAAGGCTTTGATTTTGCCACCCCATTTGATTTCCATGCCAGCCTGGAAAAATTTCTCTAGATCCGCCCCTGGACCTGTCCTGGACCAGCAACACCAAATCAGTGACTAAAAGAGCTCAGCAGCGACTGCATTTTAAGAGACGACTGAAGAAGGTGCACATCCCCAAACCCATCTTTAATACTTTCTACAGAGGTACCATGCAGAGCATCCTAACCCGCTGCATCACAGTCTGGTATGAAAACTGTCATGCGTCCAATCGCAGAGCCCTCCAGAGGATTGTGTGGACCGCACAGCGTGTTATTGGCAGCTCTCTACCCAGTCTACAGGATATTTACACCTCACTGGGAAAGCCACTAGCATCATGGCTGACCCGCATCACCCTTCCCATCAACTGTTTACCACACTTCCCTCCAGAAGACGACTGCGTCATCAGGAGCAGGTCGGCAAGATTGTGCAATAGCATTTTCCCCCAAAGCAGTTTGGCTCCTGAACACCATGGTTCCCTCCTCCGCACTGAAAACTTCTCCACACACTTCTTGGACTACATAATACTCTCCTCTAATTATTATTACTATTATGATGTGAACATTTTGTGCACTTAAATCTTACTGTGCTAATGACCCCTGCATCAGCACCTTGTTTGGAATAGCAGTGGAGAAGACATAGATTCAATGCTGCAGACGTCTGAGCAAAGAAAGCTTCTAGAAGAGTAAAGACTAGCTAGAAGAATGAAGATTCACAGAGTAAATGTGAAAATTCATCACAGGGCTCTATGCACTTGATTAACTGACCATGAGCAAGTTTGCTAGTCTGGAGCATTCAGATCCACCACAAAGACTGTTCAGTGCTCACAGAAACTGCACAATACCCAAGAGCTGCATCTGAGCCTCTACAGGCCTTAAACAGCATGTTAATGTTCAAGACAGTTTAATTAGAAAAAGACAAAACAAGTATGGTTGGTCTGGAAGGGCCGCCAGGAGAAAGCTTCTTGTCTCTAAAGAGAACACAACAACTCAGTTGAGGTTTGCAAATTTGCCCTTGAAAGCTTCTGGAGCAACATATTTTTAAAAGATGAGACTAAAGTGGAGGTTTGGTCATAATGCACAGCAGTAACTTCAGCAAAAATCAAACACAGCACAAACACCTCAAATCCACTGTCAAGTACGCTGGTTCAATTGTGGTGATTTGAGCTTGTTCTGCAGACACAAGCAATAAGCACCTTGCAGTCCACGAACTCCTCTGTATGCCAAAGTTTTCTAGAGTCAAATGTGAGGCCGTCTGTCCAACAGCTAAAGCTTCTCCTAAATTAGGCCATGCAACAGGATAATGAGCCCAAGCACAGCAGCAAATCTACTGCATGGAAGTCCAGACCTCAACCTGACAGAAATGCTGTGTATAAAGAAATGCTTGCAAATGTTGATGAATTGAAGTTATTGCTGCTAACTGCTGCTTCTGTAACCGACTCAATCATAGAATGATTATGATATTGAAAAAGACAAATGCCTGAATCCTAAATTGTGGATATCCTTTTGTTGTGATCTAAAATGTAACACTAAATGTGATTAAAACACTAAAAATCTGGACTCTTGGGCTCAACAACTGCAAGGATCACCAGCCCGAGGAAAACACAAAATACACATGACCCCGTGACAAAGACAATTCATTCTTGAATGAAGACATTGATCTGACTTTTTAAAATTTTGCCAATTGTGTTTATTATTAAATTATTGAGGAAATAGAAAGGGGGGGAGGGGTTGTAAAGAAGAAGGTAAAGGAAAGGGATAGAAAGGAGGAAAGAGATAGAGGAGAGAAAACCCCAACAATCCCCTCTGAGCAAGCACTAGGTGCGACAGTGGATAGGAAAAACTCCCTTTAAAGGAAGAAACCTATGACAGAACCAGGCTCTAGAGGGGGCAGTCAACTGTCGGGACTGGTTGGGGGGTGAGGGTGAAAAGAGAGAGGGGGGGGGGGGGGGGAGGAGATGGGACAGGTGATAGGAGTTAAAGGGAGACAGGGGAGGGAGAGGTGTCAGGAGAGAAAGGGAGAGAAAGAGAGAGGAGAGGTGAAAATTAAGATGGAACAGACGAGGTGACATTAGCAGTAGAAAAAGTAGAAAAAGTAGAAAAAGCAGGAGTGTCCCTCCTCCAGAAGAAGCGGAAGCGTTTTTTCTTCTTTTCCATGAGCTTTTCCACGAGCACTTTTTTCTCTAGGATGAGGGTTCTCAACTGATCGATTGTTTCTGCATTCTCCTGCTCAAGTCTCTTGCATGTTTTCTCCACTTCTTCTAATTTGGCTTGTTTGTCTTCGAGCCTTTCTTTCATTTCTTTAGATGTTGCCTCCTGCATTAGCTTTGCCTCGTGCAGCTCTGTATAACTCTGTTGTAATTTGTTGTGCGTGTCTTCCAACTGCTGACTTCTGCTCTCGATTTCTTGAAGTGAACACTGCAGGTCTTCGTTTGTTTTCTCTAGTTGTTGCTTTAGCACCTGCATCTCAGTGTTTTTGCACTTCACGTTGTCTGAAAGTTCCTCGACTTCTGTGTTTTTTCTCAGCATGTCATTGAGCTTACTCTGCATCTCTGAGCATTGGTTTTGCAGTTTTTCCTTTTCCTCTTCCAGTTCAGTTGTTTTGTAGTTCAGTTTGTTATAAAGTTCTTGCAGGTTTTGGTTTTTCCTCTCAAAGTCCTGGAGAATTTCTTTGTCTTCTTTCTGCTTTATTTCCTGTTGTTCTTGGTCTTGAAGCAGCTCTTGATATTTGTGCAGTGTTTCATCAAGCTTTACCTGCAGCGCTCCGTATTGTTCCTGCACACCTTGGAGTTGGCACTGCGTGTCTCTCTGGTCCAGTTTTTCTTTCTCTTCAAGGATTTCTTTATTCTTTTGCAGAGCTTCATCAAGCATTACTTGCGAGCCTTCGTTGTGTTTCTCGATGTTCTGAAGTTTGCAATCCAGATGTTTCTGTTTCATGTCTTGCTGTTCTTTCTCTTGAAGGAAATCTTTATTTCTTTGCAGTGCTTTATCAAGTTTCATTTTCAGCGCTGTGTATTTTTCCTGCACGTCTTCAAGCTTGCAGTCCGTTTGTTTCTGTTTAATTTCTTGTTGCTTTTGTTCTTGAAGCAACTCTTTATTTTTGTTCAGTGTTTTATCAAGCTTTACCTGAAGCGCTTTGTATTTTTCCTCCATGCCTTGGAGTTTGCACTGCTTCATGTCCTGTTGTTATTTTTCTTGGAGGAGTTCTTTCATTTTTTTGCAGAGCTTCATTAAGCTTGATTTGCAAGCCTTTGTTGTGTTTCTCCAGGTCCTGGAGCTTGAAATCCATTTCCTTCTGTTTTATCTCCTGTAGCCTTTTTTCTTGAAGAAACTCTTCATTTGTGTGCGGTCTTTCATCAAGCTTTACTTGCAGCTCCTGATTCTTTTTGTCCTTCAGCACTAGTTTTTCTAGTGCTTTATCAAGCTTTGCTTGGAGCTCAAAGTTTCTTCCCTGCATGTCTAGGAGTTCCATTTCTTTCAACTTTTGAATATCTTCCTTTTCTAGAAGCTGGTTGAATGATTTGTCTACTTGATCAGGAAGTTGAATTTTGTCTTCCTGATCACAAAGAGGAGAGTTGGGCTTTACTGTTTTTTTCTGTTTTCTCTGAGACATGTTTGAATCTGTAAACTGTCACTCTGTTTATATCTGAATTAACTAATTTCAAGAAACTGTTGCAATTACCTGGACTGCCTCAGCCCAGGTGATGTAACATTAGCAGACAGAGGGTTTGATGTTGCAGAATCTTTGGAGCTGTGCCATGCTGAACTGAAGAGCCCAGCTTTCACCAAAAGGAAGAACTAACTGGGCCCTAGATTGCCCAATCAAACCTCTTAATGCCACCTGCCCTCTCCTACATTAACTGTGGGCTCACCTTGTAGAACAGAGTTGAGTGTGGAAGAAATGGCAAAAATATGGAGCTGAAAAGCTGAGAGAGAAAAAGAAATGATAAATAAATCAATGTGTCAAATTAACTGACATGTTAGCTGGTGGAGTGCCCACTGCATTATATATATATCATCTCTTTTTTATAATAAATAATCAAAAACTTTATTTAAACTAAGATTTTAAAAAATATGTGCCGTGATTGATGTGCTCTCAGACATGTGCTTCAATCCACACACAAATACAAAACAATCTGACCACACGTACAACTGTTTCACAAACTCTATAAAGCATTCACACTCCAATGGATGCATCAGAAAGCAGCTTGGGATTACAATCTTGTCCAAGGATATTTCGCCTGCAGACTGGAGCAGCCAGGGATCAAACCAGAAAACTTTCTGATCAAAAGCTGACTTGTACTAAATGCTGAACGGCAGCCAACCCATTTTAGCCATTTAATGAATGTGCCATTTAATCTTGGCTGCAGCCAAGATTAAATGGCACATTCATTAATTACAGAGTTACGGATTGTTACATGGAACTCAAAAGAAATAATGAACCCATCTCGTGTCCTGTGTCTTCTATAGCTGTCTGTACTTTTACTTCCAAAGTTCATCAGCAAACAGTTTGCAGGCCTCTAATTATCAGGCTGTACTCAAGCGCTTGAATTCAACCTAAAAGCTGTGCTGTCATACAGAACCAAGTACCCTCCGCGGAAACTATAGCTAATGTCACAACTGGATCTGATGAGACAACATCAGTTTGTTTGTTTTGCTTTCATAACAAATAGTTTGAGCCATATACAAATACAGAAGTGACAAAAGGAAACATATTTACAATCCAAAGTCAGACTAACAGTTTTCAGTAGCACAGTCTTTTATTTACAGTCTGCTTCTCCTGGTGGTAAACCTCTATCACATGTTTGGATTAAAAATTAGGCCTATATAGCTGCTGGTTCCAGTTTAAGCAATATGTTAAAAATACTAAATTCTTCATTGATTTGAGCTGTGGGGTTTGCTATACACTGGCAGAAAATTGTAGAGTAAATGGTGAAAACGAACAAACCAAATAACAAGATCCTTGAATTCCATCTTTTTTATTAACAGAAACTCCAACAAATTTATGCCCAATTGATGATGTTTGGGACATGAAAAGTCCAGTCCAGCAGGTGGCGGTAATGCGCCTTAAAGCTTTAACCGCCAAAAAATACAAGAGCAGAAGAAGAAGAAGCCGAGTTCCCGCTTTATGGCGTTTTTCTCTCCGATTATTGTCAAGACTGATTTAACACTTAAAGGTAAGTATCGAGCTAATATTAATCCGAGTCTAGTTAATCTTGAGTTTAGCTCCTGAATGAGGCTTTCTGTTGCTCTCCTCGGTGTCTCTTCTCAAGTTTTTGTGAACAAGTTGGAAAAAAAAATCTGACTAAATTGACTCAAGCTGCTTTAAACTAATTCACAGAAAGATATCAGCAAAAGGTTGTGAAACACAGAGAAGAAAAGAATTTTATTAGAAGAAAGCTTTTAAATGAGCTCATTGTAATCAGAGTTTGTGTTGTTTTATTAGTCTGTTATTAAGGCTACTTAGCATCTCTGTGGCACCTGCACAGCTTATGAATGCAGCTTGCTAGCTAAGCTAGCTAGCGCCACCCTTCTTCCATATAAGGTCACTTCCGGCTCCAAAAGACCCAACATGTTGGCGGTAAAAGTGCTATAATGAAATACATTTATGAGAAATGTAAAAATAAATGTGTTCCAGGCTAAAACACAGCTGCCTTTATCAGCGCAAAGTTGTGATGAGGCTTACTCAGATGATGGCTCAGATTTCTACACCCACTCGGATATACAGATGAAATCAAGACAAGTACATCAATACAAAAATTCACACGACTGTTCAAAAAATAATAAATTGCATGAATATAGGAAATCTTCCTCTCAGTGACTGAGTTGTCTCATTGTGTCCTCATTTTTTATAAATCAAGGCCTGAGTAACCCAACCTTAAGTGTTCATTAAGGTTTTTGTCACATAGATAGAAAATAAACTCAGAGATTAAGCGGCTGTTATAAACAGAGTGATTAGTTGTTCTGGTTTACGTGCTGAAAATGGTTTTATTTGTGTATGTTCAATGTGTTAGACTTGTACATAGTTAAATATATGATCAAATAATGTTGAATCCTGGATATGGATTTGTAAGCAATGAAATTTGAAATAAGGGGGTAGGAACAAGAAAACTTCATCCTACTCCTTTTCGAGCACACACATTCTGTAGACATAGATATTTACATGAAAACTTGATGATTTTTAAGTTTTGTTATTTTTATTTTTTTCTGTTGTTATTTCAATTATATTTGCATGTTTGAAATAAATTTTATCTATCTATCTATCTATCTATCTATCTATCTATCTATCTATCTATCTATCTATATCATTTCTCACGGCACACGTATATTGTCGGGTTTTTTCTTGGCCAGGGCATATTTTAAAGAGGAATTGCTCTCCTGGTACTGGTGTGCCATACTGCTGAATTTGGTATCGGTGCTCAAACCTTTTGTGTTTGTTTCAAACAAGTTGTCCACCCAAGGAAGCTAAAATGTGTTCTGTGTGTTCTCAGATGAACATATGAGACACTTTGACTCTTCAGTGCAGTGTGGAGCTTAACAAAGTTCTGTTTTGTGTCCCAGCTGATCAGGAGGAGGAGAAGAGTCTGACGGAGCAGCAGAGGAAATTTCAGCTACTTGGACTCAGCTCAGCCACTGCAGAGAAAACAATGAGCTCAACACAGAAGGTGACAGATACTAGTGTTAAGAAATACTCCATTAAAAGCTGAAGTACTGATATGTATATTTTATGCTAAACTAAATGAACCTTGTGCAATATTAATGTAATGTAGAAATAATGTATACAATGTATACAATGCCTACATCTTAGACGGTGACGTTGCCTCTAAACATCAAAATGAGCAGGAAGATGTTAAAGTGGGATTCAGCAGGATTCAACCCTAACATCAGCTGTAGTGGCTCAGTGTGGGGAAAAGGGTCACAGCTCACAATCATTTCTATTGAGAGCTCCAGTAGATTTTTTTAATGTACAGGCTGTGATCAGCTGACCTGCTGCTCTCTGTGAATTCATCCAGATGTCTGCAGATGTTTCATGAGTTGTCCTGGCTGATTTCCTTTCTCTACACTGACAGTACACTGTCTTTATATTATACACTAAACTGTTGGTATGTGGGTGGAGCTCAGTGAATGAATGTCAGCATCATGAGCTTAAGTTTAAGTTAATCTCTGCTACACTTGATGTAATCTAACTCTGACATGAGCACCACAGTCACTGTGCACCAGTCACACACTGTTCTTTACTTAAATCCATCACATTACAGTAAACTTGCCTGCTTATCCTGCACTAACCTGCAGAGGATTTTACTTGTATCCTCCTGTGGATACAAACCAGCAAGAACTCATCAGATCTCTGTCACTTACCATTAATGAAGTTTGGCTTTTATTAATAAACAGAGAGCACGGATCCGTGCACAGGAGGATACAAGCAGTTGCTTCTGTTTGCAGTCACCGTGCACCAGTGTTGTGTTTAATTGTGTCAGTGTTCATTTTTAAACACGTTTTTTAAATCAAATGTTTATGTATACATCAAGATTAATGTTCCAAACAAATGACACTGTACAGCAAATACATACATAGACATGTGCAGCAAAAGGAATCCGAGAAGATGTTTAACTTCTAAATGTTTAAATTGTTTGTTTTATATCCAAAGTCTGTCAGTTTGTCATTCCCTGTTATTGCTGCTGACTAATCACTCAAAGTGACACAACATGACCGTGGGTCTGATTTTTCTGGTAAACTTGTTTAGCAGCCCACTGGAGACGGATACCCTGTTCTTTGAACTTTAATACTGGACAGAAAATCGTCTCCTTCCAGAAACAAAGGGTAGCATTAGAACTTGTGTGAACAGCAAAACAATGTAGAAGATTTCCTTTTGTGTCTGTGTTGTGTCTAGGGCTGCCACGATTTGTCGACTAGTCACGATTACGTCGACTATCAAAATCGTCGACGACTGATTTAAAAGTCGACGCGTCGTTTGAAGCTTTGTAAGATCCCAAAAGACGCAGGAATAAGTAGCAGGATTTAAGAGTGTAATAACGGACTGAAACAGAAGATGGCAGCACTGCATGTACAAGGATGCCAGCTGCCGTTAAACCCCGAAGAAGAAGAAGAAGAAGAAGAAGAAGAAGAAGCAGCTGTGTCCCAGAATTCATAGCGCGGCCCAGCTCAGTTTCCAACAATGGCGGCAGCTAGTTAGTTTTAATATTACTCTTATTATTCTTTCTGGGTCACAAAATAAACGTTTAACATATTTTCAGCCGAGAATGTAGCTGTGTAAACCTCAAATATCGGCTCAGTTTATCAGGACACCACATATTTTCAAAAGCGCTCCGACGTTTTCAGAGACGTCTGTTACCCACTAGCTCGATAGCTAGCCGGGGGCTAGGTCACTAGCACGGTGAGAACACCGGACTCCAGGCAAATTGTTTTCAAACCCACCGCCGTCTTTCGCTACTCAGGTTAAATATATATGAGTCACTTAGATAAATTAAAAATGTTGTTGTTTGGCTTTTTTTTTTTTTAGTATTTTATTTGTTCCTGAGTAAATCGGTTTGTCTGAGATTAAAGTTATAGTTTTTACACAGCTGAATAAACGTCAAGCAGACAGCTGATTATCAGAAGTGTGAGATGCTGGAGAATATACTCCGTTGTCCTGTTATATTTTAGATAGCAAGGAGTTTATTAAACTTCACCGAAACAATCTGCAAATTTCATTAAAATTGAATAAACTATCATCTTGTCTTTATTTTTAGTTAGCACCTTAAAAGCTTAAAGCTGTAAGCTAATGATAGTTATATAAGAGCATATGCTGCATGGTGCAATAAGCTATAGTTTTACGTCCAGTGGATGATGATCTGATTAGTCGACTAATCGCATAAATAATCGGTGACTAGTCGACTATCAAAATAATCGTTTGTGGCAGCCCTAGTTGTGTCACATCATTTTGGCTCAAGAGTTTACTTTATTGCTATGTTTGTTTTTTGCTATTTTATTACTACATTTGTATTGTGCAGCACTTCGGTCTGCCAGGTGTGTTTTTAAAGTGCTATATAAATGATGATGACGATGATGCTTACGGAACAGCTGAAAGACTTTAAAACAAACCTGTTACTTTAATGATATTTCTGTGGTACTACAGAGTCCAAAAGAAGTATCGCAGTAATAATTCATCCAAATTGTAACTTTTAAATGTCATTATCAGCCCAAAGGTTCACAACCAGTTCATCCCTGATAGAATGTAAATATATACAAATCTATAAATTGTATTATGTATATAACTGTGAAACAAACATAATGGACCATTAATGTATCATAATAGTACATTTCTGAATTTGGGGTATAATTCCAGGTGGGATGAGTGTCTGTACAGCTCCTCCTGTTGATGTAAAAAAAGAAAAAAGTAAATGCCAGTTTTTTTAGGTTTTCATGTTGATGTTGTAACACAGTAAAGAATTACTCTTACAGAAATAAATGTCATTTTTTCAACTTGCAGTTAAATTCATGTAACTTAATGCTGATGCTGTTGACGACTGGGGCTCACACGTCTTTTACTTTGTCTCCAGGACTGACTCACCATGGTTGACCCACAGGAAAATAGCCCGCAGCACATTCCTGACTATGACGGCATAGAGGATGAAGCTTTCCCCCCACTCCCACCACCACACTCCCCAGGCCGGGGAGGCCAGGAGGAAGGAGACCCTTTTGCAGATGGTAGATGCTGCTGTGCTCTTACAGGATTACTATGAGGTCTTTAAGATGTGATGATTCAGAACTTTGTATTTTAAATTCATGGTTTAATGAAGAATCATAGAAAAATAAGATTCAGGAAAAAAGGCTAATGTGGGAGAAATACAACCTCTCATAGTCCTTCCACAAAGCTTTTTGGAACAGCTTGATAATAATGAATTTGTTAGTTCAGCCTAGAATTAACAAATGCATGAACTGGTTTTTCAGCATCTCTCTGAGACTGGATGTTTCTAACAATAACAACACACATGTTTTTGTTTGTGTGAGCAAATGAAACCTATCAGATACTGTTCAAACCAGCACATTTCTTCTGTAACCTCCAGTCTATAATTTGTCTGGATTTAAAGATAAGCTTGAAGTTTGCCACGCTGCCAACAGAATGAGTTAGAAACACATCCTGTTGTCATGTGTTTTCAATGCAGGAGATGAAGGTGAGGTATCACAGCTGGCTGATGTCCCTACTGCTAAAAGGAGAGGCGTGAAGAGACCCCAACCCAAGCTGGACTCCCACAGGTAGCAAAGACATTTATATCACGACAGAGGGTTGAAATGCATTAAAATGCGCATTTAAATAGGAATTTGATGTCATCTTGTGTGAGCTGGGACACAAGGAGGCCAAAATCATTGATTGACGTGTGCAGACTGTCAGTGTTGCAGCCAGGTTGAACACGAGTCTGTGACTGCACTGGTTTTTATCACCGTTTCACTAATAATCGTGCACAGAGGCTCAGAGACACACTGACACACAGACTTGTTGCAAATGTTTGAAAACGTAAGTTTGTGGAAAGAACTTTGCACAAAAAAAGTGATGTGATATTATCTGAGTGGCGACACCTGTCGTTTCGCAGAGTACTGCAGCGTCTTCTTACGCTTTAGCGGCGGGTACAAATGACTGCATCTGTGTGATGATGGTGCAGCTTCACTCTGCCAGTCATTTAAAGAAGAAAGACTCTAATACCATTGTTGTTTTCATCATTTGGATGGGCAAAATTCCCAGACTGAAAATTGTCAGAGCGTTGGAGACATCCCTGGATGTGTGTGAGAAAGATGTTTCCAGTCTCTGTACACCTATAGTGTGAACCTGGTTAGTATTGCCAACCATAAGTCAGGCTCGTTCCCAGTAGTCTCCCAGTGGGTGTTCCAGTGGCACTCCTCTGTTACTGTTCTGTTCACAATGTTCCTGGACAGAACTAAGTTATACTAAATCAAAGGATGTTAAATAAGCTTTTAAGTAAGAACGTCGATTATACTTAGGATAAAACTTGCAAGCTGTATTAAAGAAAAACATAGATTTTCATTTGATAAAATATTCAAATTAATTGCAACTTTGCTATATATATATATATATAGCAATTTTTTATTTTTAGATGGAGAAATTTGACTATTTCTGGACTAGACTGCATCTCTCCTGTTCTAGAGTCCAGTGGCGGCGTGCTTTACACCGCTGTGTCCCATTGCTTTGCGTTGCACTCTGTGATGTAAGGCTTGGACTACAGCTGCTCGGCCATGGAAATGGATTCCACGAAGCTCTCTGTGCACTGTTCTTTAGCTAATCTGGAGACCACGTGAAGTTTGGAGCGATGGACTCCACAGAAAATTAGCAACCTCTGTGCGCCTCAGTATCCACTGACCCCCACTCTGGGATTTTACGTGATCCACCACTTGATGGCTGAGTTGCTGTCGTTCCCAAACACTTCCACTTAGTAGCAGCAGTCTGCATGCCTAGGTGCTTGATTCTATACAGCTGTGGAAGTTACTGGATCACCTGAATTCAATGATTTGGATGATGGGTGGTGAGTGAATACTCCTTACAATATAGTGAAGTGGATCTAGTGTATATATCCACCAGAAACCCTGAAGGTCGAGTGACGAGTTCCCGTATTGCACAGTTCGTCCAAACCACCAGAGATTCCTCACATTAGTGTGGAGTTTGGTAATAAGAGGCAAAGCATGTAGAAAACATTGATTTCTTTACTGCCTGTCTGATGTCAGCTTCAATTAGGCGTAGTATTTTTGTTTTTGCCTTACACTTGTGATCCAAACTGTTTTTACTTCCTCTTTAGTTAAAGCGGAGCCAGCTGTCTGCGATCTATTGTCTACAAATCTTTAACAGTGACATTAAATCGTTCTTCAGGGTCCTCATTTACCGCAGAAATGATGTAATGTGATTTAAATGAGACCCATAGAAAAGAAAATGACCTGTTGATCGGTCTCTATTATGAGCCTTCACCCATAAAAATGTGTTTACAGTTTATAACACTAGATGGTGATATGAGACCGTTTCCATTGTATTACCCGAGCATGATTTACTCATCGACTTTAAACTTTCACATTTTAGTCATTAGTCCTCCTTAAGAGGAGCCAATCCACCCCCCCCCCCTTTTTTTTTTCTGTCCAGTATAGAAACTAAACAGCTGACATCGTTCGGGTAGTGTAGCTTCCAGAGATCTGAAGTTAACGTGAACTCTGGAGGGCAGTCAAAAGCTTAATTTTTTATAATGCAACATACTATTATTTACATACATATTATTTTAATAAGCAGTTTCAGGGTTCGTGCTGTTTTAATGAGTGTTCGATGGAAAACGACACTGAAGGAATTTGTACTCTTGAGTCACATGACAGTAAATAATTTCGAGTATGTGTACATAACACAGGCTAATGTTTAAAACTATGATTATTATTTTGCTAGCTATCAAACTTGCTGGAGAAATGATTGAAATGCACTGAGTGTGATAGAGTACGGCAGTGCTAGCACAGCAGTTAGTTATGGCATGGTGATTTATGCAGTGTGCTTTAAACTTGGCTAACATTACTTAGCAGTAGCAGTAATATTAGTGACTTCACTCAAGTGAAAGCTTTAATCGTTAGTCCGACACTTAACTAGCCAACTTAAGCCTTAAAGAAAAACTGGTAAAAAGAGGGACTGATGCATGTGGGCACAAAGAAGCCATTTCTTGTGCTGCTGAAGTTCCCTGGCTTTCATTCAAAATGTGTTTATCGTGAGCACCGACACATTAAACCATTTAAAAATTATAAATGGCTTTAAGCTCACATTGATGCCTGTGGGGCTCTATCAGCCACGGAGACGACAGACACATTTTAGTGTTTTAATGAATGAATGTTTCATACTTTAAGGCTGCCTGTTTATTTAAGGGAGATGAACAATACATTATTATTTGACATAATTCTATGACAGGTGATGGACTGAATAAATAGATTTTAGGTCGATGTTTGTGCGTTTTTAAAGTCTTATATGTTGAATTGAACTGAGTGTGTCATCTGTTCAAAGCCTCCCGTCAGTGCTGTTCTCCATGCCTGTCTTACTGTACATGGTGTTATTAGCACAAACACTTTAAAGCTGATCATTTAGGACTGTAACAATAATCCAGAGAGCAATGTAGTCAAACATCTCACAGTTAGTTTTATTGGGAATGAACTTTGACCTGTTAGGCCCCCAGGGCTTTTCTGAGCTTCCTGCTCGAAAATGAAGAGGCCAAAATAAATGGAGTATTTCTCTGCAATTACAAACTCTGTGTAAACAGTCTTGGTATCAAAATAAAGCTAACGCTTGTGAGCTGTCATCAGAGGGGTAAATATTACTGCAGATGTTACTATGTCAAAGTTACTGGGACTCAAACATAGAAAAAAATGATTATTTCCCTCACCTAATTTTTAAAAGTATTTTATAGCTTATATGCTATAAAATATACTTTGGGTCACATTTAACTCCAGAAAATCATAAATCAAAATATGGATGTTACCTGTCCACAGATTCATGGTGATGTAACTGCTCTTTTAACTGTTTGGTGTTTGTAGAAATGGTTTACAGCTGAGATTCAGAGGCTTCTGTGGACACTCATGTCTGCACTTATATTTCTGACCTCGTGTTATAACCGATTAAATGTGATCTCCTCTCTTTTCCCCCATTTTTGGTGGTGTGGGTGCTTAACTAGTTAAAGTACCAAACATCTGTCTCCTGTTGTTGTGTCACGTAGGAAAGAAGCATCAATATCTGATGAGCAGACTTGTTCATTTGTGCAGATTTCTTCTTTTGTGTGGTTGTTTTTTCCAAGTGGAGATGAGCATCTCTAACAAGTTGATTTGTTCACATTTGCACATCTGCATTTTTGAGAGAAATGAGTTTTTTGAGTTTGTGCACTATATGCATATAAGACAACCATTTCCTTTTTCAGTATTTTTGTGTGGTGCATTTTTCTCTGTTTTAACAAAAGAGGAACAAAGAACATTTAAGTCAACCTAAGACGATTTGTTTTAATTTTTACATGGTCTTACTGAGGTGATGCAAAGTGGAACATGCAAACTGTTTTTTTGGTAATGTGCTGGAAAAGCTTGATAATGGACCTTGAAAGTGCTTAAAGTGCTTAAATTTGACCCTGAACAATGAGTTTGAACCCTGCAGTTTACAGTTTCATTTTTCATTATCTCAGCTTTGCCTGTCTTTTATAAATCGTAGTAGACTGAGTGTGTCTGTGTTGACTGAAACCATCACTGTTTCTAATTCTCAACCCTTTCAGGCCCTTCAGCCTCTCAGACTGCTGACATGTTAGGAGACAAACCTCCAGCTGCATCCTCACCAAATGTCATCAAAGGTTCTACTGATGGAGATGAAACTGTAGAAGATCCTGACCTCGAGCCTTCCAACAACACCTCCACGCAACAAACCAGCCCGCTTCCCCCCAAAGACTCTGAGCCCGCTGAGGCTGAGACCGGCCTCAGCCCTGAGCAACAGCTCAGCAACGACTGTGTAGAGGGGGATTAAAGTTCACGTGCAGCAGTTTCTGCTGAAAAGCTTTGGCAGTGAGCAGATTTAAAGGTTTCCCAATGTTCGTGCCTGCTCATTCGAGTAATGTTGTGCATTTCTGGTGGTTTATATCTTGAGCACATGTTCCTACTGTGACGTCAGCTTTGGGTTAGCAAAGACATTTATAATCAATGGAAATAAATGTTTTTCTTATTTTTAAAAGTCCAAATCCTAAACGTATTTACCATGTGTTGGTATCTGTTACAGAAAAATATTTGAACTGATCCACAGTTCCTGCTCTGATGCATCTTCTTTCTCCAGTTTCACTATTGGCAGAATTTTGGTTGCAAACATGTTTCTATAAAAGGCCTCTGTGTGTGTGTAGTATGTGAGCTGTCAACTGACCATCACCCTCTTCCAAGCATTAAGTGCTCGTTCAATTATGAACAGTTCTTTCTTAAGCTACTGCAGGGACATGAAACGCAACACGATGAAGTGGCTCCATCTGCGCTAATGAAAACACCATTTTTAATTACAGGCCACTGCACACATATTGAAATAGTTATGTACAGTTCATATTTCTGTTGGTAGTTCTAGAAAACAATCTTAAAATCCACAAACCAAAAAACGCTTCTGATTATTTACCAGTTCAAACAATAAAAATGTCCTTGGTGTTGGTGTCTTCTATACAGGCTCTTGATATACAAACTATAAGATAAATACATCCTAGTTTTATACATCACTTCCAACACAACCAACCTCAGGTGTATTTCATTACTCTACGGGTTTATTTTAAAGTCTGCTAATGAGTGACATGAAGTTTTATCAGTCCGGTGACCTGTCCAGGGCGTATCCTGCCTCTCACCCTATGACAGCTGGGACAGATTCCAGGACGTGCAGAAGAAAATGGACGAGTGGACGTTTTATCATCTCCAGAACAATACTCGTGCTGGGTTTTGTATGAAGTGGTCACAGGTAGTACAATATGTGTGAACTCACCAAAAATGGTTCTATAACACAAGACATTTAATTTACACAAGACATTGATCCCACCAGTGAGATATTGAGATCACTGGTGCTGAGAGAAAAGCCTTTTGTTACCAGACTTCTTTAACCTGCTGCAGTTGACTAGTTTCCTGCAGGATTGAACCACATTTGCAGTGAGTACTAGGTCTTGTCAAAGTAACTGCTGACACTTCACTGGCATTAACACGTTCCCTATCCTCCTTACAACTAAGTTTAACTTGATGTGATTTTAAAAACTAACTTTTACAAAACGTATCCACTGATTCGGTTTGACTCTGGTTTCTAAAAAGATGGCGGGACATGTTTTTACTTAATATTGTGTTTGCTTTCCTGTGACTTCACACACTCGTGTGGTTTGTCCACACACAATCTGGAGCTACAAGAATGACCTGGATGACTCAGCACGAGTGATCTTCAATGATCACCGTTCTGTTAGCGCACAGCGTGCAGTTCTCACAAGTGTCTGCTTGGAGGTAAAGCTGGGCTACAGCGTTTCTATGCTGTTGTTGCCGGGAGGCGTGAAGCCCTTTCCAGATCCATCAGAGCCAACTCTCTGATTTCTTCCAGAATAGAGTACAGACTGGGAGTTTTGCTCTGACGAAACTCTCTTTCCTCTTTGGAGAGTTTGGGGCGCCGGGCTGTCTTCTCCTGAGCCAGCGCCTCTTCATTCTGACGCACCACCTCTTTGACCAGCTGACTGCGGCCCTGAGGGCTGGGCTGCTGGGACTTGGCACTGTGGTGAGGCTTGTTGCTGATGACCTCGAGGTTTAGACGGTCAGCGTGGCAAGTTGAAGAGTGGACAGAAATACGAACCTGAAGAGAGCAGAGAACGTAAGTCACAGTATTCCTCAGTTCGATCACTACACAGTAATGGCACCTACTGAAAATAGTCTAATGGAATGCTATGCAAAGACAGGCCCACTTAAGGTTTGTGACGTAATATATAACAGCAGTCCTCTCAGCACTGTGCGCAGCGTCACAGCTAAGTAGACAGTGGTGTAGAGTGGAGAAGTTTCCGACTGTGCCACAATTTTGTTCATAAATAGGATAAATTGGATACGTATGTTACACACACGTATCCAATGTAACAAACGTTCATCCATCCGTACACGAACTTTCTTTACTGTGCTTTCTAACATTCACACGACGTGGAGACTGGAGCAGAGGGGGAGAAAAACATTCATTAACACTGTGACCTCGGTCAAGTGTCACAGTGAGGTTGTTGTTTTGTTGATTTGTTTGTTGAATATCATCATCATCTCTTTGTTTGATATGATCATAGCTTGACAGCAGTCAATGCTGTGGTGGACAACTTGTGTTTGGGCTAATGTTTCTTTCTATCTTGTTTTGGCCACATGTGTCATCCATCATCATCCATCAGTAAGCTATGTTGTTAGCATTGCCTTTGCCCTTTGACATTTATGACCCCAGGATAAGTCCATGAAAGAAAGAAAAGATGTTGATAACAGTGGAAGCAGCAGTACTCTGTCACTTTTTCATGTCTTAAAGCCAAAGATGTGAGAATAACACACCGTTACTTCAGTTTCTTTTTGTTAGCTAACCTTAGGGTAATGTTTCCTGCTCTTTTTGCTTAAATCACATGCACTTATTCCTCACAATCATCGTGTGTAACATGCCTGAACTTAATATAACTTGACGCCAGTGATGGGCAGCAATGCATAATTAGATTACTTTTTTCAAGTAACGAGTAAAGTAAGGGATTACTGTTGCAAAAAAGGTAATTAGATTACTGTTACTGTCCCGTAAACACGCTGCTCTACTGTGTTACTAAACCGTGAGTTTGTTTGCAAGAGTGTCTCATGACAATGACATAAGTGCATGCGACGTTTGTGGTAACAAACGTGTGCAGAGCAACAATGGATCATTTATCGAGTGCGAGAGAGAGAGTGCGACCGTGCAGCGTTTAAAGGCGTTTATGTGAAAACAATTACCGCCCACTGTCATTTTTTATCTCCCTTTACAAAAAGGTTTGTGTAGAAACGCCACAAACTGGAAGCATTACATTTCTTGTCTTGGAGGAGAGCCTCCCCCCCCCCACACTTATGTTTTTGTTTTCATATAATATTTAAAAACAATAAACTGAATAACTTTAAATGATTTATTTTCAGGAATCATTTTCGTCTCATTCATCTTACTGACGTTTTGTTACCTTGAGATTAGCTAACAAAGCAGCAACCACACAACACTTTATCACAACAAGATCATAAAACGTCTCTTAATGTTGGACCACAAAAGATCCAGTAGTCGTATGAACCTGTGATTCATATACACTCATGCATATATATTTGGAATCGTCGCCTTTAGGCGCTGCATTGCTGGAAACCTTCTAAAATGATTGATTAGCGTTTTCTGTGACTTACGGTGATGTGGTCAAACAGTTTGAAGGTGGAGGTGCCACAGCTGGAGGTGGTGGTAATGCGGTCCGGGTATTTTCGCACAGTGCCACCCTGCCAATCACAGCTGCCGTCCTGTCCCGCTACCACCACCAGGCCCTCTTTGTTCTTCAGATACACAGGCCCCCTCACACCATACCTGTGAACAACATGGCTGTGGTCAGAGGCAGCCTTACTTACTCAGTGATATTACTCAACCTGCTTTGCGCCCTGTGATTTTAATCATTACATGGATTCTACAGCCTTCTCAAAATGACCACAGGTTACATTTTAATAAACTGTTAATATTGCATATCCCTGTAACACCACAAGCATGGAGAACACTGATGTTATTAAATTACACTTTCCTTGCAATAAACAAGCAGCAACCTCCAGAGGTTAGCTAAGCTAACGTAGAAGTGCCACAAACACAAGGCTGGCTCCAAAGCACCGTCCCTCCCCACAGACTCAACTTCAGCAATGCAATTAACTTATTTAAAGCCTGGTAGAGAAAAGATTCGGGGTTTTAGCCGATTTTCCCTGCTCACAATAAATGTTTAAGGAATTAGTTTAGTAAATTTATACAATTTAAAACTCATTTTGAGGTTTTTTAAGAGAAAATAAAACTAGCGTGTATACTGTTAAATATACATTGATTAGCGTGCAATTACATCTTCCAACAAATTCATTCATTGTCATAAACTTTGAATTCGTCTATTAAAAATACACGAGTGGTTGGCCGTCTGTGAGCTGCTGTACAGCTCCATTAAACAAAGGAAAAGAAGAAGACTGCAGAACAAAACACAGGACTGAAGGTTCTTACTCTGGGATAAACACCAAGACACCGTTGTCTCGAATGGAGTAGACAACAGCGTCAGCCACACAGCACGGGTCTGTCTGAGGGTCTCGTTCTCTGAAAAACAGACACTGAAACAGTGCTGTGGATCGCATTTGGGCTGCCTGTGCTGCCTGCAAATGAAACACAGACGTCAGCACAGCTTCTGTTAATAGAGTAAGAGGTGAATCATTGAAAAACACAAACAATAAAACACCCCTGACCCTGTTCTTGCTGTTGACATGGTGAGCCATTTCCTCCACTTCTTTGTTACTGGCTGGTGCTTTACCAGATACAACGCCCCTCTGCATGTGCAGGGCTGCGGTAAGAAGGCGGTGCACGACAATGTCTGCGTACCGACGGATGGGTGAGGTAAAGTGTGTGTAGCGATCCAGAGCCAGACCTACGACAACGAAGCAAATATCAGCACGTTAGCCTTCTTTCTAGTTCTCAGTCGAATAATTCTTCACAAACAACAGACGTTGGACAAGTGTGTGCAGACGTGTGATGGATGGACTGACCCACAGTCACACTGAAACTCTAGTGCAGCCAATAAAAGCTGTGCAGCGGTATCGTACCATAATGGTAGTATTGGTCTTGAGGATGAGCACCAGTGGAGAAGTACAGAGCCTGTGACATAGCAGTGGTGGCCATCATTCTGAACAACCTGTTCACCAAGGGGTCCTGTGGGTCCACAGCTCGGTCCAGTGAGGCAGCTAAAGCCTTGTTGGACCTGAAGGAACAGAGCCAGAAACCAGGGATGAGTGAGGCCTCTCATCTCAGCAGTCAGTGACACAAAGCTACTTGCATCACCATGTCTCTTGTCCTGGGACCGGTTCTGCTGTTGGTTTAACCCCCCCCCCCCCACAATCCTCCAACCGCACATTCATATTTTGTTTTCAAACTCCATTGCAGTTCATTCCACGCCTCAGATCCTCAGACCTTTTGTAAACAGTTAAACAAATAAAAGTTAACTGTAATAGATTACAGGTTGTAATTAAATAAATCACTGCCTCTTTTAAAAAACAGAAAAACAAACCATCTTTAATTATTTGAGTTGTTTGTTTTGTTCCCGTGTGAGAATATTCAACACTGCTCTCTGTGCAAAACGGGTTTAAAAGCATAAACAGCTGTGGGATCCTGTTTGTCCGGGATTTGAACCGGGGAACAAACTGCGGCAGGATCAGCGTTGTGCCGAGGTCGGCATCGCCGACAGCATGTGTTTCCCCTGCGTGGCGAGCGTTCGCTGGGCACGGAGTGTGGATCCAGGTTACGCCGCCTCCATTACAAACAGTCAGACGTGGAAGTAGTGATGTTTTAGTTTTGTAAAAAAGTGAAACCTGAGTGTCGTTACATTACCATTCAGTTTAAGGGTTACAACAGAAAATGAAATATTTATTGTCCTCTCGTGGTATCAGACGGGATTATTTTAACAAACGAAGGACATTTTGCCTGATAATTATATTTATCCTGTAACTTTACTGTGTAAAGAGCTAAAACCTCCAAAGTTTCAGGAGTAGTTAGTCGTTATAAGAAGTGTTTGTGAACTGAAAATCAAGAATGTGGGATCCTGTTTGTCCGTGATTTGGACAGCCCAGCGTGTGCTCCCGACGCAGGGGAAACTAATTCTGTCGGGGAGACCGACCTTGCCACGACAGCTGTTGTGAAGCTGAAGCCAAAGGCAAGATATGCTTCATCATATGTTCTAGTCTTTGGTTTGGAAGCATATTTGGCTTCAACCTCAACCTGAGCTGAAGGAACATGTCTTCTTCTTGTCTGACTGCTCATGTGACACCTGAGTGTGTCCCCGTGTTATCAAACATTTCAGGTTCACACACTTGTGTGTCTGAACATGATGTGCGTTGGACTACAATATGCATTTCCTCAGTTTCTATACTGAACAGTCAAAAACATTACCTGGTGTCAATGGTGAAACCTTTGGCCTTTGCAGTGTCCACCAGCTGGTTGAATAGCTCCTGTTGTGGTGGTGGGTGACACCTTAGAAGGGCCTGGTTGGGGAAAGCTTCCTGGATCTTGCGGGCCACCCAGTGGTTGGCGTAAATCATGCACTCTGCCACGGTCTCATGGACCTCCAGGGGCTGACGAGGGACCAGGGCCGTAATGTTCCTCTCCTCATCCAGCTGGGCACCCACCTGAAAAGGGAAAATGCTTCTAACGTGACTTCAATGAAAAAGAATATGAAAATGCATCAGTGGGCCACATTTTACTACAGTTTACTTTAACTCAGTTGAACATGCACCATTCCACCGGAACAAATGCTGCACGGAGAACCAAATGTGAATGAATCTCAACCTGAAAACAGTCTACTGTCTTTCCTACGTTCAGCTCTCTATCATACCAGTAAGAACACATATCCCTAACAGGCACACAGCTCTGCTCATGGGCACAGAAACTCCACCGATCTGCTGTTCATGCTTTTTGTTTATAGTGGACAGCCAATCAGAGTTTAAGTTAGCTCAAAGGAAATGTGCCTTAAAGAGAGAACAAAACTTTTCTCAGACTAAGGATGAACTGAGGGGACCCAAAGCACTTCAGCAGGAACCAAAAGAAGCCAGAAAGTTTGGATTTGAACACAGTTTTGGCCGTTTTATATAATAGATCAAGATGAAACATCTGTTGTCCTTATCCTTCAGGACAACAGATGTTTCACCAGCGGTCAATAATCCAGCTTTGTCAAGATAAGAACTTGATTTTTGGGTGGCAGCTCAATCATTAAACACACTTTTAGAAATATATTGGTTTTTCCACTATCCCAGAAGCAACCCGAGAGAATCATTTTTACTTCATATCAATATTCTGTGTGCGTACAGCCATAACAGGAATGCAATAACTGAATAATAAATAAATCCAAGACATCCTATTAGAGAGCATCTTATAGAACAACAGGAATTGTCCATATGAGGTTTTAACAGATGGCCGACCAGCCGCTGTAGATAAATGGCTGTGATCTAATGTGAAAACTGTCAGTGGTTTCACAGTGGAGTGCTTGGTTTCTTTATTCCAATATTCTCACTGAAATGACTTTCTGATAAAATGTTTTCTGCTGAGGAACGTGTTCTGCTTAGACGCCTGATTTTAAAAATAACGTCTCTATTAGACCGTACTATAATTTATTATCGATGAAAAGAAATATATGGTATCCATCTGTAATTCTGTAAATAACACAGCAAAAAACCAAACTAAACATAAAGACCTGGAAGACTCCTGCGTCTAAATTCATTCAGTTATTGTACTGAGTCCTGAACATGTTAGAAATATGGTATCTTCAACACATCAGTGGAGAATCTGTTCCAGGAGTTCAAGCGAGGCTTCTTCCTGGTGTGTGAGCAGGATTTGGTGAGGCTGTTTCGACCAGAGGAGCTGCAGGGAGTGCTGGTCGGCAAGGACGTGCATGACTGGGAAAAGTTCAAACAGGTACAGTCAGCCAAACAGACACAGGCTGTAGTTTCACAGCTGTCCTGTAGCACAATAACTGTGTACTGCATACTGTCAAAAGCATTCAGTCGGCTGCTTTAACACAAATATGAACTTGTGTCACATCTCAGTCTTAATCCAGACTTTTGTATGATAGTATAATATAATAGTCAGCCCACCCTTCGCAGCTATAACTGCTTCCACTCTTCTGGAAAAGCTTCTAATTCATCCCAAAGATGTTCTATCTGGTTGAGGTCAGGACTCTGTGCAGGCTAGTCCAGTTCTTCTACACCAAACTCACTCATCCATGTCTTTATGGACCTTGTATTGTGCACTGGTGCCCAGCCATGTGCACACATGCCCACACTTTACACTTGGCACAGTGCAGTCAGACAAGTACTTCTGGCAACCACCAAACCCTGACACATCCATCGGATTGCCAGTCAGAGAAGTGTGATTCGTCACTCCAGTAAACACATCTCCACTGCTTTAGAGTCCAGTGTTGAGATGCTTAAATCACTCCATCTGACGCTTTGCATTGTGTTTGTCAGTGTAAGGCTGGGATGCAGCTGCTCAGCCATGGAAACCAATGAAGTTTGGACATCTGTAACAACAGCAGACTGCAGATATTGGTGACTTAAGTGCACTATGAGCCTTAGCATCAGCTGACTCGCTGTCATTTCCAATTACTTCCACTTTGTTATAATATCACTAACAGCTGACTATGGAATATTTAATAGCGAGGAAATTTCATGACTGGACTTGTTGCACTGGTGCATCCTATCACATTACCATGCTGGAATTCATTCAGTTCCTGAGAGCGACTCGTCCTTTCACACATGTTTGTAGAAGTAGTCTGCATGCCTAGGTGCTTGATTTAATACACCTGTGTCCATGGAAGTGATTGGAACACATTAATTGAATGATTTGGATGTGTTAGGGAATACTTTTGGCAACATAGTGTATGCCTGACCTTACAAACTCTATGATTATAACAGTCATTTTCACTGTTTTCAGAACACAAGTTATGGTTGGAGATATCATGACCGCCACCCCACCATACAGATGTTTTGGGAGGTATTTGATGAACTAACTGAAGAGCAGAGGAAAGATTTCCTTCGTAAGTACTTGCTGAAGCCTCCATTATGATATGTTACTGAAATCACACTGTATCATATAAAACATTAGATTTTTCTGCGCTTTACCAAGATACATTAGAGAGCAGCATTGTTCTGATTAATATACTGTAAAGCTGCTTCTAGCTGGTGGACTGAGCCGCCTCACCTTTCACCTGGCTCACGTCACACACCTGGAGAGACTCGACCTCCACCTGTGTTGCCTCACGCGAGATGATCTAGAGGCTCTGAGTCAGTTGCTACCAATCTCACACGCCGGACACTAATCGCATGCTCGCTGCAGCAGTCATGTGACTCGTTGTTTTTCAGTCCAGGTGCTGCCCTCTCTCACTGCACTGACCGAGCTTGATGTGTCATCCAATAAGGAAGTGGGAGGTGTGGTCCACCTGCTGGTCTCCGCCCTCCCTGCGACACAAATGAGGAGGCTGCCATTCAACAGCTGCTACATGAGCAACGAGTCCTTCACTGCTCTGGGTAACACACACACACACACACACACACACACACACACACACACACACACACACACACTTGTTTATTTATAGAAGTTTTCCTTCAAGTCATTCTCCCTGAATACCTCTTCCACCCTCTAGCCTGAAATGGTGAAAACTTTGTGTTTATGCATCAGCCCTGGCGGTGTCCTATCTGCGCACGGTGGATATTTCCTGGTGTAAAGTGGTTGGCGGTCACTTGGCGCTCCTGCTGGATGCTCTGCAGCCATCAGTCGTCAGCGAGCTCCGTCTTTGCAGCTGCGAGCTCACCACTGATGACATGCAACATCTGGGTAACTAACACACAATGACATTATACTTTTTCTTTTTTGGTCTGTAGTGGATCATCAGGCTGCATAAATGTATATTAAGACAAGTAAAGCCTGAAGGAAATTGATATTTCTTTCATTTATTTCATGCTGCCAGCATCTGTAGCTGTCGTATAAAACAAAACAATGAAACTATTCGGTGTTATTTTTGTCTCCATCAGAAACATTGTGAACAAAACAGTAAAGTGAACAGGCATAAAGTGATCAGTTATCAATGGGTCCTCTTCCTCTGTGCAGCTGCCGTGTGCAGACGGGGCTGTCTCTCCTCACTCCGTGCACTGGATCTGTCCTACAACAGCTTGGTGGGAGACAACGGTTGGTGCAGTCTGTTTGCAGCAGGAGGTCTGGGCTCTCTGGAAGACGTGGATGTCAGTTTGCGACCTTCAACCTCTGCTCCGTGCTCAGCCTGGCTGCCCGCTCTGCTCCGAGCTCTGCCTCAAATTTCGGCGCTGGCTCGACTGGCCATGCAGAGGTGGACAGCTGACTGTCAGGAGAGAGAGCAGCTCAGGTACTGTCTGAAAAAGAGGAGCGTCCTGCTGGAAAGGGATCCAGATTTACAAGACACATCATCAGCATGTAAAGGGAACAGTCAGGAGAGCCTAGAAGAGAGTCAGCCTGAGGAGATTGGAGCGGACCGCACTGGAATTTACTGTCAAAGAGCGACCCACTTTGTTGCTTTATTATTATTTTTTTAAGTCTCTGTTACCACAAGAAGGTCAGTGTTGACGTCAGCTGCATCACGTCTGATGTAAACTGTGTCACACGTGATGGTTTCAGGGAATACTGGGAACTTACAGAGTTAAGCACAGCTGGTGTGGGTTATCATATTTGTCGTCTCTCACCTTGGCTGCAGGGTCTGGGTCTTTCCAATGCAGCAGTCCTAACACTTGAGACACACATGCCGAGAAGTGGGGATACCTGGAAATGGACAAAGGCTTTCAGCAGAGTTTTAAAGCAGCTATTCAGGAAAAGAGCTGTGAATTATCTGCATACCTTGTTAGGTAATCAGCTATTTTGGGGTTCTTTAACAAATCAACCAAAAGGTCGACTGAGTATTTTCTCGTCAGAGTACCTTCACCGTTCACGATGATGTTGAGCACAAGCTGGAGCGTTTGATGGATGTTCTTTGCATCAAAGAGCTACGAGGAAATCCCAGAGATTAGAGACAGGATATTATGTGAATCAGCATGAATGTTGTTTGTTGTTCAACAGATAAAAACAAGAAGAGAAAATAGAAACAAAGTAAAAAAGGAACAATTGTTTCTGCCGTTAAGAAAAAAAAATTGAGTCATGGCAGAGACCTGCAGAAGTCTTGAGTCTCATTTGATGACATTTTGTCAGATTGCCTTGTAATTTAAAAAAAACAAAACTGTTTTTTGAGCAAAAGTTCTCCAGGTTTTTTTGGAGTTCTTTCAAAGTTTTCTTATTTTTGGACGTTAGCTGCTTTTTCACTCTTTTTCAGTCCAGTCTGTGCATCTGAACATTTACAGAAAGATTTCTTTGTTTCGTCTTTAGACACTTTGTTAAACGCAGATCCCAGCAGAGTTCGCCTACCTTCTCTCCAACCTTCTCAGGTTTTGTGGATATTATACATGGTTATGCTGAGAATATGTCGGCTACTTTCCACTGGAAATGCCTTTTGGTTAAACTGTCAGCGAGGAATTTGCACTGTTACATTTTTATATAACTTTAATGCAAAAAAAACAGCTGCTTGTTTAAGTGAAAATACACTGATGGGGTTTTTTTCTATTCATGAAACAGGAGTGTGATCAGTTTAATAAAAGAAAAAATAACCATAACCAAGATATGAGGGGAAATCTTGGACAAATACAAGCAGACTGGAGCAGCCAGCGTTCAAAACACCGACGTTCAAGGTAACAGAAGGTTCCCGAGCCACATCCACCCAGCTGGTTTCTGTGTTTCTTGTGTATTTGTGTACACTGTGACTTCATGGCTGTCTTGGGCTCCAGCTCTTGTTTTGGTGTCTCATTAATTTGATTTAATGTCCTGCTTAGTGATAACATCACTCTTGGCCTCCCTGCACTGGCTTCCAATTGAATTTAGGATTCATTTTCAAGTTCTTTTATTGGTTTTTAAATCTTTAAATGGTCTGGCACCTGCTGAAGCCCTATGTCCCCACTCGTTCGCTCCGGTCAGCTGAGCAGCTGTTGCTCTCAGTCCCCAAATCACGGCTGAAACTGAGAGGAGACCGAGCGTTCTCTATCGTGGCTCCTAAGCTTTGGAATAATCTTCCTCTTCACATTAGGCAATCGACATCAGTGCTGGTTTTTAAATCCAGATTGAAAAAGCATTTTTATTCACTGGCTTTTGACTCAGTGGTTGACTGACTTGTATTTTATTGTTTTTCGCTATGTTTATTATTGTATCGTATTTATTATTCTTATGGTATCTATTATGTTTCTATTGTTCAGCAGTTTGGTCAGCCTTGTGTGTTTTTAAAGTGCTATATAAATAAACAATGATGATGATGATGAACATAGTAACGTGTGTTGGGTTGCTCTGTCTTCAGACTCACTGTCAGACTGATTAGACAGTGAGTCTGAAGGTGAGAGTCCTCACTGCCCACGCCTGTCTTTGGGTCTGACCAACACCGTTTCCTGTGTGTCATTCCCCCCTCGCCTTCCCCCCATCCGTCCTGTCTGCACTGACCTCTCCAATAAAGACAAAAGGCCTCATTTTCTGAAACTCTTCCTATCCCATCACCTTGCGAAGAATCACTTCACCATGTTGATTAATAAGGACGGTGGGAATGGTTTGAAGTCTCGTCACAGAAAATGTGCCAAAGGCAAAGAATCTGAGCTTGAAATAAAATGAAATGAAAGATCAGCCCCACACAGGGGTTAAATTCAGATGGAAACTCTTATCACACAAAGAGAACAAGCGAATAAATATATCTGAGTGTGGCCCCTCGACTGTCACAGTGTAGCTGACATTTGATCTTATCATGTGTTAAAGCTATTTTAATTACTGAAGAGAACCAGTGTCAAACTCAGCCCAAGTATGGTTGTACGTTAATCCTTAAAGCAACAACGTTTTTAAAGTTGCAGCGTCATTTTTACACCACACCTAAAATCCCACTAATCGTCCGGGCTCTTCACCCTATGACCACACGCTGGGGTATCTAACACCACATGACCCAAATGGAAACTATGTCAGCTGAAAGAAACCCATCGAAATGTGCAACACTTAAAACTTTGCCTGATTGGAGCATGGCTTCAAATACAGCCCTGAAAACAGACAGGCGGTCGTTGGCATTTCGTTACAAAGTTTCCTTGTTCAAAACTTCTGCTTCATTATAGCAACCGAGTGACTGGGATCTACGAGCTGAGCTTGTGTAAGATGTCTGACACTGGAAGCCCAGGTGAGCGGCCATGAAACATGTTTAAAGAACGGCAGCTGTTTTATCATAATTCTGTGGAGAGCTTCATCCTAATGAGGGCTCATGTCCTGAGCAGGGATGCAGAGGAGGAGGAGGAAGGTCCTGGACACATCAGTGGCTTATGTGCGTGGAGAGGAGAACCTGGCCGGCTGGAGGCCCAGAGGAGATAGCCTCATCCTAGAGCACCAGTGGGAGCTGGAGAAGATGGAGCAGCTGCAGGAGGTGGGGCCTTAAAAGATTCATAAAGAAATAAATCTGTTTAATATCGTAGAGGGAAAAATGACTTTTCAGCTCAAAGACCAAAGTGCTATTCTAAAAAGTTTTTTCTTAGAGTACAGACTTTACATGACTAACCTCCCCTCTTCTCCCCACCTCACATTCGCCCCCATCTTTCGTCCAGGTGGAAAAGACCCGTCACCTTCTGGGAGAGGCGGCTCCCGTGGGAACAGCTCCCACCACCAAGTCCCTGAGTGAGTCTCTGTCCCCCAGCGTGAGCTCCGGCACTCTGTCCACATCCACCTCCGTCTCCTCGCAGATCTCCAGCACCACCTTTGAAAGCGTGAGAAGGAGCTGGCCACCAAGGTGAGAAAAACGTGGGCTTAGTGGGCGTTCTTGTTGCTGCCTTCTTCCTTCTCTGCTCGGAGCTGATCGGTCTTGTTCCTGTTGTGTTGTAGTGCCTGCGCCTTCTGACACACACCTTCAATACTGAATACAAGCAGCTGGTGAACAGCATCAGTGACTGCAAGGTGAGAAATAATACAAAGAAATAAAAAAATAGCCTTTCTGTGTCACATCAGGGAGTTCCTATATTGACGTCTACCTCATCCTGCTGTTGTTTCACTTCAGCTTTCTCTCATCTCACCGATCGGACGTGATCCATCCGTGACGAGCTTCAGCAGTGCCACCCTCACCCCTTCCTCTACCTGCCCCTCTCTCTCGGACTCGCGCTGTGGCTCCATGGGCCAGAAGTAAACATATTTTTAGGAACATTGACCTCGATCTGCAAACGGTTATTGACAGGTTATCTATTTGATTCTAACTTGGTGTGATTTGTGTTAAAGGACCCCTGAGAACAGATCACGTGCCTCCAGTCCCTCCTGCTCAGACTGTGAAAACTTCCCGATGGTTCCCACTCTGGAGACCTCCTACCTTGCGCGGGCTGCAAAGAACGAGTTCCTGAACTTGGTGCCTGATATTGAAGAAATGCGACCAGGGTGAGTAATGCCATATTAACCCAAATACTGTCACTATGACATGTGTCTCACAGACCAAATGTAAGTCGACACTCATGTTCTCTAGTTCAAGCAGAAGTGATGTGGATCGATTCAAATTCCTGAGCCTGGATGATTTCAGCTGGAAACAAACCAACTCTGCTTCTTCCTCAGATAATTCAATTCAATTCAATTTTATTTATATAGCGCCAAATCACAACAAAAGTCGCCTCAAGGCGCTTCATAGATACAGAGAAAAACCCAACAATCATATGACCCCCTATGAGCAAGCACTTTGGCGACAGTGGGAAGGAAAAACTCCCTTTTAACAGGAAGAAACCTCCTCAGGGAGGGGCGGGGCCATCTTCTGCGACTGGTTGGGGTGAGAGAAGGAAGACAGGATAAAAGACCTGCTGTGGAAGAGAGACAGAGGTTAATAACAGATATGATTCAATGCAGAGAGGTCTATTAACTCATACTGAGTGAGAAAGGAGACTGGAAAGGAAAAACTCAATGCATCATGGGAATCCCCGGCAGGCTACATCTATTGCAGCATAACTAAGGGAGGATTCAAGGTCACCTGGTCCAGCCCTAAATATATACTTTACCAAAGAGGAAAGTTTTAAGCCTAATCTTGAAATCTTGTCTTCTGAATCCAAACTGGAAGCTGGTTCCACAGAAGAGGGGCCTGAAAACTGAATGTGTTCACTGACCGGTGTTGCCAGCTTTGGTGGCTCGTCTCCCGCTCGAAGAGGACCAAAAAGAGAACAATACAGTGTTCAGCTGCCTGGCTGTGCTCTACACACACAGCCCTGCTCTGGTACAGTAAAAACCACATTTACATTTGTTTACATTTCCAATGTAGAGGATGAGTTTAGATCACTGTGGTCCAAGCTTGTCGTCAGTTATAGAAACTGGATGTTGCACAGGAAAGTGTGTTTCCTTACATTTATTTTGTGTTGACAGAAGTCTTTGATTCATATTGATTATTAAAGCGGGCTTTAACCTGTGGAGAAACGCGTGTGTTCTTGCTCCTTCAAACGGTTTTCTTCAGAGATTTCTCACTGTTTGTACACATGCTGAGTGGCTAGTTTTGAAAACACTTACTTTACCTTTACTACTCTGCTCAGAAATGCAACCTGTGACCTTACACAGCCCAAAAACTTATCCTAAAACATAAATTAACAAGGACAGAAGCTTTTTACAAATGCTTCAACAGTGTAATTCTAACAAGGTATGCAATACATCTAATGTCAGTTCAGAGGTATGAAGTGATGACACTTTGACATCACTGAATAAAAGCAGTCTTGTCATAATAAGCTTTGCTGTGGACAGTTGGCGCGTTCATGTTAAACTTTTTCTTACAAATAAAAAAGGTAATCAGATGTTAAGTTTGTTCAGTTTTAGTTGTTCTCATCGTGTTGCTCCTCAGATCTCCCGTTGTCCCTGAGCCTGACTAAAGCCCGGCAGCTTGTTTTCAGGGCATGGCAATGCAGATATGAGCTAAATGTGACACAGCAAAGAAAAATCAGAATCAAGAAACCCTGAGCTGACTTTCATGGCTGCAGACGTGACATTAAGAGCCTCACAGATCAAAAAAGTATGGGATTTAAACTGCTTCTAGACCTGCACACGTCTGTTTCCAGGGCAGGATATCCATTCCAGTGCAGCAGAAGGAGCGGTCAGTGTGGACCTCGGTGCTGTACAGGACCTCCTGGAGCTGCTTGTCTCCTGGCATCTGGGCTTTCACTCGTATCTGAAGGACAAAATAGGAAAATCAAGTTGCTCTCACTGTCACCTGATTTCCACAGACTGCCATCTGACCACATCCCTGCAGTTGGATCCCACCGCCGTACCTCTAGGATGGGTCTTCTTGTTGTCAACCCAAACCACCCTCTCCTTCAGCTCTGAGCTGAATATATACACATGATTGCTTCTTAAAAAACAAACAAAAACAAAAAAACGTCCCCACACGGAGTGAGACTCAGTCTTGGATGCCCAGATCAGCCAGTGTGGTGTCCAAGAAAGGGAAGGGTTGGTTTGCCAAGTTGGGCTGTACCTCGATGGGCAGTGTCACCAACATGGGGATATCCTGCTCCAGTCTGACGCGCAACATCTTGTTGTGGGACCCCGGGAGCTTCCTGTCTGCCGATCCGCCTCTCCGTCGGCCTGCTCCACAGTCGCCGCCTCCTCCAGAGAGCGTTTTGTGTCGTCTGCTGCCAGCTTGACTTGCTGATCTTTATCTCAGGAGGCAGTGGGTTTTTACCCTCTCCCCCTTTGATCCTGTGCGTTATCGTTTAAAACTCGCTATCTGCATCTTTTGGCTCCAGCACGTCTTTATTGTTAGAGTTGTTGCTTGCTGTGTTCTTCTGCAGGGTGCTGATGATTCATTGTTCTGCTTCTTCTGATGGTAAACGCCTCTGGAAAGCCTGAATATGTGAGCGCGTCTGATTCATACAGAGTTCTGCTCTGCCCCCCCGGACTGATATATGCAGCCAGTGTGAATGTGTGTTATGTATCACTCACATGTTAGGTTCATTAGACTGACACAAGAGTGATGCACAGATGTTGGTGTTTTTAGGGCCAAGTGTGAAAGTGGAAGAAAGACAATTTGCAGGTTTCTTTTGAAATGTTAAAAGAATGTTGGAAATTTGATCAGAATACAGTAAAAATGAAAGAAACAGATATTTTTCTCAGATCATTGTGTTAAATTGTCATAATCGCCGTGTTCTCTTTAAGACTATCAGCTCTACTCTAAACAACCCTGAAAGCCTCTGCTGACACATGTCATCAGTTCCTTTCTTTCTTTGTAAACAAGGTCGAGTCTGTCAGGTCAGCAATAGAACTTCCTACAGATGACCCATCAGTGTTTATTCCATGACTGTAAACATGTTTCCATTTGTCACTTCAGTCTTTACTCTGAAATACAGGAAATGACATCATGGCTCAAAATCTTTGTCGTTCAAACAATTCTTTATTTAACAATATTTTAACTTTATTTAACAAAATACATTCAATAAAAACTTAAACAACAGAAAACTGATTTTTAATCCAACCACTGAAAAAAAAAGGTAACGACTGAACACAAACAGAAGAACAATTTATAAAGATTAACATGGAACTACAGGAAGTTTGATTCACAGCCTCATTTGAACTTAAACTTAAACTTAAGGAGAGCCGACCTGAGCTCTGTGGAGCCTGATCTCCAGGGTTTTAAGTTGGACTCTGAAACCAGAGGATGTTTCTCTCTCTTCAGATTCACTCTGATCCTGTGATGGGAACGATTTTAGCCCTGCGTGATCGCGCTGATGTTTGCACAGAGCAGATGATGAAGTGAATGTTTTGGCACATTGGTAACAGTGAAACAGTTTATTAGTAACGTGGGATCGTTTGTGTGCAGAGTATGAACTGAGATTACTGAAGCTCTTGTCACACTGCTCACAGCTGTAGTTTCCTTCCATGTGTGTACGTTCATGCTCGTTACGACTACCTGAATGTGAGAAGCTTTTGTCACAGTGTCTGCACTTGTATGGTTTCGCTCCTGTGTGGACTCGTTTGTGTCTTTTAAGGTGACCTGCAGTGGTGAAGGATGACCCACACTGATCACAGAGGTGCTTTTTGACCCCACTGTGAAAGAGTTCATGTTGTTTTAACTCAGCTGATGTGGGGAAGCTTCTCCCACATTCTTTGCAGTATTTCAGTTTGTCTCCAGTGTGTTTACGTTGATGTATTTTTAGGCTGGCTTGGTGACTGAAAGTTTTTCCACAGATGTCACAACGAAAGTCTTTCCCACCACCACAGCGATGACAGGGTTGAGAAGTGGATCCATCTGTGTCGCTCTGCTTCTAAACAAAGACACAAAGACAGTGTAAGTCAGTCCTTCAACACTTTTATCCTGAAAGTCGCCTGAAATAAAGAGCATCTCTGCAGACGTCCAATTACATTTTACTGTTTCGATTAACACACTCAGTTTACTGGGCTACAATAACTACAATACTACCACCATAATACTACAGCAATACTTATTTAATATTACAGTAACATCTGACTTACACTTAAATGAAATGAAAACCTGAATAATGGCTCAGAGCTACTCTTCGGTGCAGTAGAAGTGCTAACATGCTAACACAATTTAATGAGCAGACTTGTTCCAAACAGTCAGACTGAACTTACAAGAATAAAATAAAAATACAAACCTCACAGTAACTGCACTTGTAGAGTCTCTTTCTGGTGTGGATCTGTTGGTGTTCTCTCAGGTACTGTGGAGTTTTAAAAGTCTTCTCACACAGGTCACATTGATAAGGTCTCTCCTCAGTGTGGGTAAACATGTGGTGTTGTAACTGTGCGTCTGTTGTAAAGTATTTACCACACTGATCACACCAGTACACATCTTCTCCGGAGTGAATGCGTAGGTGTATATTTCGGTACCCTAGCTGGCTGAAGGTTTTTCCACAGATGTCACAGCTGTATGCCTTAACTCCAGAGTGGGTAACTAGATGTCTCTGCAAGTGGCTACTTCGAGTAAAAGCTCTGCCACACTGATCACAGCTGTAAGCTTTAACTCCACTGTGGACGACTTGGTGTCTTTTCAGGGAATTCTTCCAGGAAAACGACTTTCCACACAAGTCACAGCTGAACGGTCTCTCTCCAGTGTGGATGAGCTGATGTTGTTTTAGTTTAAACTTCCAGGTAAAATCCTTCCCACACTCGTCACAGGTGTATTTTTTCTCTCTCTTGCTTCTGTGAGGTTTGTCGGCCTCCTGAGAGTGCTGACTTCTCGGTCCATGTTGGTCCTGCAGTGACAGAGATACAGAGTCAGTGAGTGAAATGCAGTCATTGAACAAACTGAAGCTTCAAACTCCCTCCATTAACACTAGTTTTAAACCTGAAGGTGGAGTGTGGCACCAAACACCACCAGAACCTGAACGACTGCAGGTGCTGATAAGTTGCGGTCGCGGTATTTCAACATCTAGTTAGCAATACAGAAGACGAGCGAGAATAAATGGAGTAATATTTTTTACGTGGCAGGTAATTTCAAATGCAGCGATTCTATCAGCCCAACAAACATCAGTAAACACACAAACTGTTTGTGTGCAGTTTGTCTCACAATGTGATGTAAAGACTGCAGTAAAATCCTCTGCAGGTTAGTGCAGGATAAGCAGGCAAGTTTACTGTAATGTGATGGATTTAAGTAAAGAACAGTGTGTGACTGGTGCACAGTGACTGTGGTGCTCATGTCAGAGTTAGATTACATCAAGTGTAGCAGAGATTAACTTAAACTTAAGCTCATGATGCTGACATTCATTCACTGAGCTCCACCCACATACCAACAGTATAGTGTATAATATAAAGACAGTGTACTGTCAGTGTAGAGAAAGGAAATCAGCCAGGACAACTCGTGAAACATCTGCTGACATCTGGTTGAATTCACAGAGAGCAGCAGGTCAGCTGATCACAGCCTGTACATTAAAAAAAATCTACTGGAGCTCTCAATAGAAATGATTGTGAGCTGTGACCCTTTTCCCCACACTGAGCCACTACAGCTGATTTTAGGGTTGAATCCTGCTGAATCCCACTTTAACATCTTCCTGCTCATTTTGATGTTTAGAGGCAACGTCACCGTCTAAGATGTAGGCATTGTATACATTGTATACATTATTTCTACATTACATTAATATTGCACAAGGTTCACTTAGTTTAGCATAAAATATACATACTGTATCAGTACTTCAGCTTTTAATGGAGTATTTCTTAACACTAGTATCTGTCACCTTCTGTGTTGAGCTCATTGTTTTCTCTGCAGTGGCTGAGCTGAGTCCAAGTAGCTGAAATTTCCTCTGCTGCTCCGTCAGACTCTTCTCCTCCTCCTGATCAGCTGGGACACAAAACAGAACTTTGTTAAGCTCCACACTGCACTGAAGAGTCAAAGTGTCTCATATGTTCATCTGAGAACACACAGAACACATTTTAGCTTCCTTGGGTGGACAACTTGTTTGAAACAAACACAAAAGGTTTGAACACCGATACCAAATTCAGCAGTATGGCACACCAGTACCAGGAGAGCAATTCCTCTTTAAAATATGCCCTGGCCAAGAAAAAACCCGACAATATACGTGTGCCGTGAGAAATGATAGATAGATAGATAGATAGATAGATAGATAGATAGATAGATAGATAGATAGATAGATAGATAAAATTTATTTCAAACATGCAAATATAATTGAAATAACAACAGAAAAAAATAAAAATAACAAAACTTAAAAATCATCAAGTTTTCATGTAAATATCTATGTCTACAGAATGTGTGTGCTCGAAAAGGAGTAGGATGAAGTTTTCTTGTTCCTACCCCCTTATTTCAAATTTCATTGCTTACAAATCCATATCCAGGATTCAACATTATTTGATCATATATTTAACTATGTACAAGTCTAACACATTGAACATACACAAATAAAACCATTTTCAGCACGTAAACCAGAACAACAACAAACTACATTTTTTACATAAACTAATCACTCTGTTTATAACAGCCGCTTAATCTCTGAGTTTATTTTCTATCTATGTGACAAAAACCTTAATGAACACTTAAGGTTGGGTTACTCAGGCCTTGATTTATAAAAAATGAGGACACAATGAGACAACTCAGTCACTGAGAGGAAGATTTCCTATATTCATGCAATTTATTATTTTTTGAACAATCCTGTGAATTTTTGTATTGATGTACTTGTCTTGATTTCATCTGTATATCCGAGTGGGTGTAGAAATCTGAGCCATCATCTGAGTAAGCCTCATCACAACTTTGCGCTGATAAAGGCAGCTGTGTTTTAGCCTGGAACACATTTATTTTTACATTTCTCATAAATGTATTTCATTATAGCACTTTTACCGCCAACATGTTGGGTCTTTTGGAGCCGGAAGTGACCTTATATGGAAGAAGGGTGGCGCTAGCTAGCTTAGTTAGCAAGCTGCATTCATAAGCTGTGCAGGTGCCACAGAGATGCTAAGTAGCCTTAATAACAGACTAATAAAACAACAGAAACTCTGATTACAATGAGCTCATTTAAAAGCTTTCTTCTAATAAAATTATTTTCTTCTCTGTGTTTCACAACCTTTTGCTGATATCTTTCTGTAAATTAGTTTAAAGCAGCTTGAGTCAATTTAGTCAGATTTTTTTTTTCCAACTTGTTCACAAAAACTTGAGAAGAGACACCGAGGAGAGCAACAGAAAGCCTCATTCAGGAGCTAAACTCAAGATTAACTAGACTCGGATTAATATTAGCTCGGTGCTTACCTTTAAATCAGTCTTGACAATAATCGGAGAGAAAAACACCATAAAGCGGGAACTCGGCTTCTTCTTCTTCTGCTCTTGTATGTTTTGGCGGTTAAAGCTTTAAGGCGCATTACCGCCACCTGCTGGACTGGACTTTTCATGTCCCAAACATCATCAATTGGGCACAAATTTGTTGGAGTTTCTGTTAATAAAAAAGATGGAATTCAAGGATCTTGTTATTTGGTTTGTTCGTTTTCACCATTTACTCTACAATTTTCTGCCAGTGTATAGCAAACCCCACAGCTCAAATCAATGAAGAATTTAGTATTTTTAACATATTGCTTAAGCTGGAACCAGCAGCTATATAGGCCTAATTTTTAATCCAAACATGTGATAGAGGTTTACCACCAGGAGAAGCAGACTGTAAATAAAAGACTGTGCTACTGAAAACTGTTAGTCTGACTTTGGATTGTAAATATGTTTCCATTTGTCACTTCTGTATTTGTATATGGCTCAAACTATTTGTTATGAAAGCAAAACAAACAAACTGATGTTGTATAAATTGATTCAGGATTATTTACTTCGAGTCCAGAAATCATAGCTGTCTCATCAGATCCAGTTGTGACATTAGCTATAGTTTCCGCGGAGGGTACTTGGTTCTGTATGACAGCACAGCTTTTAGGTTGAATTCAAGCGCTTGAGTACAGCCTGATAATTAGAGGCCTGCAAACATGTTTGCTGATGAACTTTGGAAGTAAAAGTACAGACAGCTATAGAAGACACAGGACACGAGATGGGTTCATTATTTCTTTTGAGTTCCATGTAACAATCCGTAACTCTGTAATTAATGAATGTGCCATTTAATCTTGGCTGCAGCCAAGATTAAATGGCACATTCATTAAATGGCTAAAATGGGTTGGCTGCCGTTCAGCATTTAGTACAAGTCAGCTTTTGATCAGAAAGTTTTCTGGTTTGATCCCTGGCTGCTCCAGTCTGCAGGCGAAATATCCTTGGACAAGATTGTAATCCCAAGCTGCTTTCTGATGCATCCATTGGAGTGTGAATGCTTTATAGAGTTTGTGAAACAGTTGTACGTGTGGTCAGATTGTTTTGTATTTGTGTGTGGATTGAAGCACATGTCTGAGAGCACATCAATCACTGCACATATTTTTTAAAATCTTAGTTTAAATAAAGTTTTTGATTATTTATTATAAAAAAGAGATGATATATATATAATGCAGTGGGCACTCTACCAGCTAACATGTCAGTTAATTTGACACATTGATTTATTTATCATTTCTTTTTCTCTCTCAGCTTTTCAGCTCCATATTTTTGCCATTTCTTCCACACTCAACTCTGTTCTACAAGGTGAGCCCACAGTTAATGTAGGAGAGGGCAGGTGGCATTAAGAGATTTGATTGGGCAATCTAGGGCCCAGTTAGTTCTTCCTTTTGGTGAAAGCTGGGCTCTTCAGTTCAGCATGGTACAGCTCCAAAGATTCTGCAACATCAAACCCTCTGTCTGCTAATGTTACATCACCTGGGCTGAGGCAGTCCAGGTAATTGCAACAGTTTCTTGAAATTAGTTAATTCAGATATAAACAGAGTGACAGTTTACAGATTCAAACATGTCTCAGAGAAAACAGAAAAAAACAGTAAAGCCCAACTCTCCTCTTTGTGATCAGGAAGACAAAATTCAACTTCCTGATCAAGTAGACAAATCATTCAACCAGCTTCTAGAAAAGGAAGATATTCAAAAGTTGAAAGAAATGGAACTCCTAGACATGCAGGGAAGAAACTTTGAGCTCCAAGCAAAGCTTGATAAAGCACTAGAAAAACTAGTGCTGAAGGACAAAAAGAATCAGGAGCTGCAAGTAAAGCTTGATGAAAGACCGCACACAAATGAAGAGTTTCTTCAAGAAAAAAGGCTACAGGAGATAAAACAGAAGGAAATGGATTTCAAGCTCCAGGACATGGAGAAACACAACAAAGGCTTGCAAATCAAGCTTAATGAAGCTCTGCAAAAAAAATTAAGAACTCCTCCAAGAAAAACAACAACAGGACATGAAGCAGTGCAAACTCCAAGGCATGGAGGAAAAATACAAAGCGCTTCAGGTAAAGCTTGATAAAACACTGAACAAAAATAAAGAGTTGCTTCAAGAACAAAAGCAACAAGAAATTAAACAGAAACAAACGGACTGCAAGCTTGAAGACGTGCAGGAAAAATACACAGCGCTGAAAATAAAACTTGATAAAGCCAGAGGTGGGACCAAGTCATTGTTTTGCAAGTCTCAAGTAAGTCTCAAGTCTTTATCCTCAAGTCTCAAGTCAAGTCTCAAGTAATGTCAGGCAAGTCAGAGTCGAGTCTCAAGTCACTGGTGTAAAAGTCCGAGTAAAGTCACAAGTCTGAAATTTTGAATTTCAAGTCCTTTCGAGTCTTTAAAAAGAAAAAAACGAAAAAATAATGTTGCAGTTATGCTAAATGTAAATATTAGACCATGTAATTTTTAAATCTGTGTTTTTCTCAACACATGACAAAATAGTGAACGTAGAAAATATACACAAATTGTGAAATTGCACCTCTTTAAAATGCAGCTCAATTAAACCTAGCTCCAAGGATAATTTTCACCGACAGTTCTGAGATAAGCTGCATGTTATTCTTGGATGCGGTTGTAGGACCGGTGTCGTGCCAAAGTAGGTATCCCCGACAGAATTTGTTTCCCCTGTGCTGGGAGCATGCAGGAAGTACTGATGTTTTCATTTTGTGAAAAATTAGTATCGTTACATTACCATTCAGTTTGAGGGTTACAACAGAAAATTATATATTTATTGCTCACGGGGTATCAGATGGGATTATTTTAATAAACCATAAACATTTTGGCTAATAACTATTTTTATTCTCCTGTAACTTTATTATATAAAGAGCTAAATCCTCCAAAGTTTCAGGAGAAATGCGTCATAATAAGAAGTGTTTGTGAACGAAAAATCAGCAATGTGGGATACTGTTTGTCCGTGATTTACACAGGGGGAACAAATTGTGGCAGGACCAGCCTGATATTATTTGTATCCCACTATAACTTCGTTGTATAAAGAGCTAAGATCTCAAAAATGTCAGGAGTAGTCAGTCATTATAAGAAGTGTTTGTAAACTAAAAATCAACAATGTGGGATACTGTTTGTCCGTGATTTGGACAGTCCAGCGTGTGCTCCCGACGCAGGGGAAACAAATTCTGTCGGGGATACCTAGTTTGGCACGATAGTAACTTCAGGTCACTGCAACAAGCCCAGGTACAGTTTACCGACGGATGGGTGCAGGACCTTGAAATGCACCGTGTAGAACGAAAGACCATCGTACGTATCATAAGTTTACCAGTCTCACAAATTGTCGTCATAAATACACATTCCTTAACCGTTTATTAATAGGACCTTTGAGCTCAACGGTAATTAATTAGCAGTGGAAATAATTTCTGGTACGCGTTACAGAAATGTAGCAGTGACAATAATACTGTATGCTGTAATCGTACTGGACAATTAGTGATACAAAAAACCTGTTTTATCCTGTGAATAAAAGTATATGTTTTTGTCAATGTACCAAAATAACAGAAGCGAAACGCAATATTGTGTCAGGACAATTCACTATTTATGCACAACAAACAAAGGAGCGACAATTTCTGTTCAGCGCCAGACTTGCTTGTAACCTATATCACCAATTATGTTATGAAAATGACGCATTAACTACAACAGCAGACTGACCTTTGTGGGAATGCTTGGAGCAGACTAACCTGTGAGCTGGAGTGTTCTGGGACGTTATATTTGGTCTTTGAATGGCTGCAATCCAGGCCACCCGTCGCCTCTTTGTTACTTCGGAAACATGGCTCGAACAATTTCTCTTCAACAACGTAATCCGATAACAACCGATCTCTTTACCCGTCGGCTTCCCGTGGCTGTCATGCGACCGGCTATTGCAGTTAATAATACAACAGCTTCTTGCCATTTTTGTGTTTCTTTTTTATCGCTGTGATTTCAATTGAAAGCCTGCGTGCGCTAGTACCTCTTGCCACGAGTTCCCAGAATCCTTTGCGGTTTTACCCCTGAATGACGTCACATTTTCAATCTCTATATAATATGTATGTTAAATTTTATATTTGGGGTGAAATATCAAGTCTTTTCAAGTAAACCGGTTCAAGTCCAATTCAAGTCCCAAGTCATTGGTGTAAAAGTCCAAGTCAAGTCACAAGTCTTAGAACATTTTTTCAAGTCAAGTCTAAAGTCATAAAATTAATGACTCGAGTCTGACTCGAGTCCAAGTCATGTGACTCGAGTCCACACCTCTGGTTGTTTATGATCAGTAAAAAATAAAACAAACAGTGGGACACAGAGTTTTCTTAAAAATAAACACATGAAAAAAGTCTTTGGTATATTATCTTAATTGCCTCTAGATGCTCCCAGGGCTAGGACTCAGCTATCTCCAGCATGGACTGCAGGATGGAAGCAACAACAATAAAGAGGATGATAGAGAGGAGGAAGGCTCTGTGGATGACCTGCAGCTCAATGAGGCCAGTTTGGACAGCAAGGATTAGCAAGGTGATCCCTTCAGTCATCCCCCTGCACAGAGAGGAAGCAACCTATTATGCTACAATATAGTCTTTGTGCCAGCGAGGCTTGTACTTGACGCGTGGCAGTCTTCTGGCAGTAGGTGAGCCAGTCTGAGTGTGGTGCAGCCTAGCAGTGTCAGCGTTCTTTTCAGTCACTGGGCGACAGCGTGCTAGATGAGTGGCATTCCAACTCTTTCCATCACTCAGCAAGAAGGCATTCAAGCCTTTGGCTTTTGTTACTGTTACAGGAGGGGTAAATCTGGGATGTCCTTTGGGAACATGGTGGGGTTTCCTTATCCTCACACTCTCTCCTGGTAGAAAAGAAGGTTTCCGTGCGTGACGCCTACCATCAGTGTAACGTTGCATTTTCAACTGATATTTCTGAACTGAGTGACGTGCAACGTATCCAGTGGAGACACAGCAGGAGGCAAAGGGAGTACATCCAGTATAGTACGCATCTTCCTGCCACACAGGAGTTCTTAGGGAGAGGGAAGTAGAGGGAAGTAGTTGCATGCGGTGTTGCACAGTAAACTTGAAGCCAATCCAGCACAGTCGCCTTCCATGGTTTCGACTGCTGGATTGATGTCTGGATACAGGTGCGGAGGGCACGATGAAACCGTTCGATTGCTCCGTTTGCAGCTGGGTAGTAGACAGATGTTCTGCTGTGGGAGATGCCTCTATTCTGGAGGAATGAGGTGAACATTACAGAGGTGAACTGTGCACCATTGTCAGTTATGATGTTCTCTGGGTTGCCATGACGACTAAAGACAGATGAGAGGAACTGAATGACATCATCAGTAGTAGCATAAGGTGAAAAGGCAAGCTCAGGCCATTTGGAGTAGTAGTCAGTCAATGTTATGACGTATCTACAAGCAGGTATTGCAGTATCAAAAGGCCCAACAATGTCAAGACCAAGTTTTTTCCACGGTCCATCAGGCAGTGGGACGGGTTGGAGAGGAGCAGGATTAGTATGTGCAGTTTTGTCATTGGACTGGCAAAGGAGGCATGAGGTTATGGCAGACTGAACTTGCGAGTCCATTTTTGGCCACCAGTAGAGATCTCTTAATCTTTGTTTTGTGCGCACAATGGTGACTTTCATGTGCCAGTGCAATCAGTTTAGGTCTCACTGAAAGTGGTGCAATGAGCCTTGAGCCTCTGAGAACATAATCACTTAGGGTTGAGAGTTCATTACGGATTTTGTAGTAAGGTGCAAGCGTGACATCAAGTGCTTTGATTGAGGCAGGCCAGCCACTTTGTATTTGTGAACGCAAAGCAACCAGTTCAGGGCAAGTTGAACAGGCAGAGTCAAAGCCCGCAACTGGAAGTGAGGACATGGCAGCAGAAACTTGGGCTACCATTTCATGATCTGAATCTGATGTGGAATGGGAAGAAACGGGCAGGGGCAGGCGAGAGAGACAGTCAGCTGTATAGTTCTGAGAACCTGGGCGGTAAATAACATCATAGTCAAAACACAGGAGGCGGGCAGACCAGCGGGCGATGCGCATGCCAACCCTATTAAACCCTTTGGTGCTCAGCAGCGTTGTCAGAGCTTGGTGGTCTGTCCGCAGAGTGAAACGTCGGCCCCACAAATACGTTCTCCATTTCTCTGCAGCCCACACACAAGCATAAGCTTCTTTTTCAACAGTTGAGTACTTTTGATCTGTTGCAGGCAGTGTGCAGGTAGCAAACGCCACAGGTTTTTCTGTGCCATCAGGTTGCACTTGAGCAAATACAGCACCAAGCCCATAGTCACTTGCATCAGTAGAGATCACAACACGCAAGGCAGGGTCAAACAGTGCCAGTGCAGGACTATTCACCAGGAGTTTTTTTACTTCTTCAAAGCTCGCTTGTGCACCTGAAGTCCATGTGAAAGTGTTCTTGTCGTTAGCACAGCCACACATAGGGGCTGCAACAGTTGCAAAGTTTGGCAAAACTTGGAGTACCATGACACCAAGTCCAAGAAGGATCTCAAACTGAGGGAACTGGGGAGGATTAAAGGGGCAGCACAGCAGCGTTTTGGAAAACAGTGTAAAGGCTTTTCAGGAAGCTTTTAGGACGCTGTGAAAATACTGAATTTGAATAGTGGAGGCTAGAAGTAGTGAATGTATCCTTCCTCTCTATCATTAGATGGAGAGAGTGTACAAAGGCCGGCATAGTGGGTCTGTGGCCACTCTTGCTTGCACTTTTGCGTGTCCGTCAGCCAGCTGTGGAGAAGAGCAAAGTTTTTACATGCAAAGAGCTGTAGTGAAAAGCAGTGCTCCAAACAATGAAATGTGTCCACTCTTTGTGCTTTTCATGCAGTAATGTTTGATGTTTGAAGCTATTTCTGCTGTTGTCCCATTCCCGGTGAAATCCGCTGTCCCTCCAATCCCGATCCTCTTGCAAAGCAATCAGCATTTGTCAGACGCATCAGTCATTGGCGGTACTCAGACAGGATCCTGGATGACTACACGTCTGGGGTGCCTAAGAGAGCAATTGAAGGATGCCATGTTTACTGAATATGTGCCTAATTTTGTCAGGACATAGCTGGGTCCATTGCTTCTGCGTGCTCTATTTTCACAAGCAAAGGCCTGGCTCTTTCTCCTGGCACCTTCTCAGGTGATCTCCATGCCGTGGCTTCTTCTCAAATCAACGTCTGGACTGCCGCAAAACAGCTGACCGTTGTCGACAGGATTCGAACCTGTGCGGGGAGACCCCAATGGATTTCGAGTCCATCGCCTTGACCGCTCGGCCACAACAACCACATTTGGTTTTGGAGCTACATACTTGAAAGACATACGTCTTCCAAGTCCTACGCCACACGTCTTTCAAGTAGGATGTGCACAACAACGGCCACGCTGGATTGTAAATGCGGTAGCTGCATGACTTTGGTGAGAAAGCTTGTGGTTTTGCAGTTCCGTGAGATCGGTGCAGCACAGCTGCGGTTGAAGCTAGCTGGCTGACATTAGCTTGCTTGTTTGCATGAACAGTAACACACACAGCTGATGATTTTGCCACCGCAAAGAGCTGATCAGTACATGGTTAGTAAAATGTTATCTTCATTCCAAACATTCAGCACAATATTTAAAGTGGGACTGGGTGTCTTTATGAAGAAGTAGCGTGTCCAATCACAGTGTCATGTAAGAAGGTATATGTATGAAGTGATGAGAACTCAAAGCCTGTGTGAACAGTGTCTTTCCACAGCAAACGGTAGCAGCGAGGCCGATGAAGAATGCACCTGGCCTGACATTGTAAGCCTTTGCAGAAAGAGCGGAGAACGTTTTTACTGTAAAACAGTACACAGCCCACATGCTTGAACAGCACTGCGAGAAGCAACTGCGATGGCCGGGAATCGAACCCGGGTCAACTGCTTGGAAGGCAGCTATGCTCGCCACTATACCACCATCGCTGTGAAAAACTGCAACATCACTGAGTCATTGTCCGGCTTATGAAGCTTTCAGGACAATTAACAAGGTGGGCATTGTGATTACTCGCTTGTCAGGTTCTAAACTGGTCAAAAGGTAGATCACTAAAAAGACTAGTGCTCTCATGCAACTGCACATTTAATCTCATCAGCTAAGCTTCTTTGCTACTCAAGTGTGGCCTCTCACGCATTTAAACTCTTGTGTGATTTTTAGCACCTTGAGAGTCGCAATGGTCACGCGAGTTCTTCAGGTCACAGCAGACAAGGTGCGAATAGGTGTGAATCTGTCTTGGGACGAATCTGGGACGAGGACGTCTTTGGCTCCTCTCTCAAGTTATTGGACTTTGGCAAAAAGGTTTCACGCTTAATTAAAAAATGAGAGCAAGTGTCTGTGTCCCGAATACAAAGTGGGAGCTGGTTCCACAGAGAGGGGCCTGAAAAGTGATGGCTCTGCCTTCCATTGTACTTTTAAATCCCCTCGGAAGCCAGCAGTCTGAGAGCAAAGCACTCTGTTGGGATGATATGGCACTGTGAGATCTTGTAGACAAAATTGGGGGTGATTATTCAAGACCTTGTGTGTGTGAGGGCAAGTATTTGGATTTTTATTTGGGATTTAATTGGGAGCCAATGAAGAGAGAAGTCCATATGGGGGAAATCTACTCTCTCCTTCCAGTCCCTGACTGTGCTCTGGATGCAGCGTTTTGGAAAATAGTGTAAAGGCTTTTCAGGAAGCTTTTAGGACACTGTGAAAATACTCAATTTGAATAGTGGAGGCTAGAAGTAGTGAATGTATCCTTCCTCTCTATCATTAGATGGAGAGAGTGTACAAAGGCCGGCATAGTGGGTGTACCAGAGCAGGGCTGTGTGTAAAGCACAGCCAGGCAGCTGAACACTGTATTGTTCTCTATTTTGTCCTCTTTGAGCGCGAGACAAGCCACCACAGCTGGCAACACCTGTCAGTGAACACATTCAGGATGAAGATGGGCCATACGTCACGAAGCTGCCAAATGCCTTCATGCTCTATCTCAAAGAGCAGAGGCCAAAGGTCATTGCTGAACTCAACATCCCTGGAAGTGCAGCCGTAAATGCAGTGGTGGGACAGAGAGTAAGTGTGTAACTCTGCATACATTTATGCATCTGTTAATGTTGTCTGCTCATGTTTTTGCATGTGTCCCAGCTGTCCTGTAGTTATGTGTAGTAGCAGTGCTCACAGTGTGTTCTTATGATCTTCTGTCCATAGTGGAAGTCGCTTTCAAACGACCAGAAAGCCAGATATTTCAAGCAGGCTGAAACAGAAAGACAGAATCATGCCAAAGAGCATCCAGCCTGGTCGACCAAAGAAAACTATGTATGTCCAAAGTGCCAACATGCAGTTCCTACTGTTATGATATTTTGATACCACGGTAAGCATTTACAGGATATTGTTTTATACAGGAAAACTGTTACTCAATAAGGCCAATCTACTAGTTGTTTTTCTCTTTCTCTGTGACCCAAGAATTAATGTGAGACTCACAAGCTGGTACCTCAAGGTCGAAAACACCACAGAGATGAGACCACTTCCTTACTCCCATCCTCCCTTTTTCTTTATCTCCTGGAAAAGGCTCGTTAAAGGCTAGGTGGTTCGTTTCAGAATTCACTAATGAAAGAACTCTGTATTCTATGTCTAGGAGTGTATTTTGCTGGGATGATCATAAATTGTAGCTGAACTGATAAACTACACAAGGGATACTTTGCTCAGAAGGCAGGAAGACGTTTCCTTATTTGGTCTGTACCGGTTTGAACTGGGAAAGCTGACACACGAACCTTTTTTCATCTATATAAACTGCTGTGTATCAAATAAACCTTTGAGTCGATTTGGGAAGACAACCTGAAGCAGTCTGTGTTTCCTTGTTCTCCCAAGCTGCTCCCGACGTCGTAACTAACCCAGCTGAATGGCATACCTGAGTGTTACTTTAAATAATTAGGAATCTTATAAGGAAAGGACAGAACTCTGCTTATCGCTCACGCCACGGAGGAAACCCGGGAAGGCAATTTCCTTCAATCTTGGTGTCAGAAGTGGGATTACTGACAGAAGGTAAATATGCGTCTTTCATATTTATATAAAGACCTATTATACCTCTCTCAGTGATCGATCCATAAAAAAAACGGGATATGCTGACGAAGTTTCACTTAGTGATCCAGAGAGATACACTGACTGACTTCCTCAGTCCCCGAATAAAGAAACGGGATATGCTGACGAAGTTTCACTTAGTGATCCAGAGAGATACACTGACTGACTTCCTCAGTCCCCGAATAAAGTAAATTAACCCTTGTGTGGTGTTGGTGGACACAGGAAGTTGCCTGTTGTCTTGAATATTTTAATTTTGTTTAAGTTGCTCACTCAGAAAGAGTGACACAGGAAGTTGCCTGTTGTCTTAAATACTTCTCGTTAAGTGAGAAGTTGCTCACCAAAGAGTGACACAGGAAGTTGCCTGTTGTCTTAAATACTTCTCGTTAAGTGAGAAGTTGCTCACCAAAGAGTGACACAGGGAGAAGTTGAACGGGTCTCACAGACCCGATTACCATACAAGGGTTAAAAGCAGTAAATTAAAAGCAGAAAGACACAGGAAGTTGCCTGTTGTTTTACGAGAAGTTGCTCGTTAAGCGAGAAGTTGCTCGCTAAGTGAGAGTTGCTCACACAAACAAAAAATTGCTAGCAATAAATTTAAAGTGACCTCAGCTGTGCCGCAGCGAAAATACTAACCTAAATCCTCCTAGCGTGTAAACCCCTCTGGAAATCACTGAACATGGGTCAGAATTATTCAAAGACCACAGACAGGTCCGATAAAAAAAATCTAAAGTACCTGTAAAACCAAAAATTAATAAAATACAAAATAAAGTCTCAAATAACGGCTCAGTATAACTCCCATTTCCGGTTACGTGTAACCTACGTCCACGAATCGGTGAAGACGTCCATGATCACGTATCCAGAACATGCGGGAGTGCTTATGTGACTGACTTTGTTTACAACTTAAGAAGTTCAATGCATTCTAATTTATTTCCGGAGCCTTATCCCGAACGATTATCGCCAGAAAACAGGTCAGTAGAAATGTTGAATATCATTTGTGATAAGAAAAGTAGTCTGCTTAAAAAGTCCTGTAGAAAATACATGACAGAATGCCGCGACGTGATACATCAAATGTTACCACTATGGACAAAAGGACCGGAACCAGGTGTAGATACTTTTACATCAAATAAAACTAGTGCAGGCTCCAGCATAGAAAATAAATCTGCTGCGGGAAAAGCTAGTCTTGCATGCTCAGCCATTCAGCCCACAGCCCCGCCGCCTTACGAAGATGAGACCGAATTAATAGTTGCTGCAGCAGCTGCACGCAAACAATGTCAGCATTCTGATCCAACCAGCTCAAAAGAAAGCGACAAAAAACCTGAATCACATGCAACGGATCTTAGCCATCTCTTTAAACAGGATCAGGAAAAACAATATATACGCCGCGAGGAAGAATTAGCAGAACATAGAAAGAGAGAAAAACGTTTGAAAGAAGAATGTGAGGAACTTATGAAAAACAATTTAGACGTCTATGAAGAAAAACTTTTGCATCAGGCAGTGTCCACAATAGACACCCACATGAAACGCCACGATATCGTAGCTAGAGGTTTAGAGGTAGCTAAAGAAATACCTGTTACCCGAACTTTAATAAAGACTTATCTAAAAGGAAAAAAGGAAAAACAAAGCCGGAATGACAAAGGTCCTCACGCCAACACTCGCGGTAGTAAACAAACAGACCCAAAGCATGATAAAGCATCCACAACTGCAGAGTTTTTGTGGGTAAATAATGACAAAATCACCAATTTCTTTAAGAATCTAAAGAAATTCCTGCTAACAATGTCCAGAGACAAAAGTGACTTAAATGCAGTAACTATGTGTAAACAGAAGCCTGATGAATCTATCCTAGTATTCATAAAACGCTTTATGCACTGTTGGACAAGCTAGAGGTGCAAATTTAGCTCAGTTTTCCAGCAGCCGCAGACACCCAAGGCAAAAATGAATTTGTGTATTTAATTTAACATAAAGGGTGAAATGTTTGCTGACACTGATAACAGCTTATGTTTTCTCTGCCCTATGTACCGACATGATGGAGAAGGAACATCCTCTGTGTCAGCTGGACCCTCAGCAGAGAATGAACTCAACATCCTTTTTGTCCGGTACTCTATGTCACACACTGTGCCAAAAAAAAAAAAACGTGTACAGACGCCACTAACAGGTAATCCCATGACTGGGAGCCACACTTTTGTTTCTCTCACACTGTTCAACAACATGATAACTGCTCACACAAGTGAAGGTCAAACAGTGATTTTGTTACATAACTCAGACATAGGTTACGAAATATGTCGACACATAGATCTAACCTACCCTATCCACTGTACTATTTCTGCAGTTACATTGCCAGCTGAATACCAGAATATGACATTGTGGTCTAAAAGTGAGAATGATATAGGATTTATTGACTGTACACTTTATCACGTACACCTATTAAAACACAACAAGCTAGTATATGTCAAGCAACATCCCCTCTCCACGGAAAAAGCCGCAGCCCTAGATGTCATGATAGGAGATTTATTGACTACAGGAGTAATAAAGCCCACACTCCTGTCAATCCTGTGCCAAAGCCTAACAAACCTGGCGTATGGCGTTTCATACAAGACTTGAGGCAAATTAATGCAGTCAACATTCCTCTGCCACCTCTCGTTTCAGATGTTCACAGCATATTGACATGCATTGCATACACATTTTACCGTGGTGGATTTATGCTCCACTCCTTTTTCTCAGTACCTGTGACACACAGCCGTTATTTGCATTCACACATAGAAATAAGCAGTACACTTGGACTCGTTTGCCCCAAGGCATGATGGACAGCTCTGCTGCTTTCTCAGTGGTGCTTCACTCCTCCAGGGCTGCACCCTGATCCACATGTGGATGACCTCCTCCTCTGTGCTGAAAGTGAAAAACTATGTCAAACTGCTACACACATGCTTCTCCAGCACCTCCAAAAGACTGGCCACAAAGCATCTGCAAAGAAAATGCAGTACTGTCAGACTTCTGTTCAATATTTGGGATTCACACTGTCTCACGGAAAACGTTCCATGACTGCAGACAGGGTCAAAGCTGTGACCTCCGTCCCTCGTCCCACTACACAGAAGGAAATGTTGTCCTTCCTAGGCATGGTGAACTATTGCAGACAGTGGATACCAGACTGTTCTTTTCATGACCACATTCTGCGTGACTGTTGTAAAAAAAGACAAGCCTCCTCGAATACTGTGGTCCACAGAAATGACTGCCTCTTTCAATGCATTACAGGGAGTGCTGACCTCCGCCACTCAAAGGTGCTGCCTGAATTGTTCAGGAATGCCGGCCTGCCTGAGGGCAGTAGCAGCTTGCTCTATCATGATAAGGGACTGCGGGAAGCTCACACTCTCACATGACACTATTCTACACACCAATCACAAGGTCACGACCATTGTAGCAAACATAACTAAACAACATATGCAAATCTCACTATAAAAGCGAGCAGCACACCTGATTCGCCAGCACATTTATTGATCCTATGCTGTGTTCTTCTGACCGACAGGATGGCTCAGACAGGCTTGACGTTCATGACTGCATGACACGTATACAGGAATCCACAGCACCACGTCCAGATTTAGAGCAAACACCTATCCCAGACTCAGCCACGGTTTATGTGGACGGGTCCTGTTCAAGGCCGAATGACAACTCATTTCTTTGTGGCTATTCAGTGGTAACAGTGCCTGACATCATACTAGAGGCTCACTCATTACCATTTCACTCAGCACAAAAAGCAGAGCTCATGGCTTTAATACGCGCCTGTGAGCTACATTTGGATAAGCATGTGACGATTTACGCAGACAGCCGCTATGCATTTGGCGTTGTGCATGACTTTGGCACATTGTGGAGACAGAGAGGATTTAGATCTGCTGATGTAAAATAAATTGCTAAATTGTGATTTTGTTCAAAGACTTTTTCAGGCTATACAGCTGCCATCGGCCGTTGCAGTTGTAAAAACGAAAGGACACAGTACAGCTGACACAGACGAAGCAACAGGTAATGCCTTAGCAGACGTGACAGCCAAGGCTGCAGCTGCATCACAGCTCCCACCTCCGCAGGAAGTATTATCTGTGCCCCTACAGCTGCCACTTGTTACACTCCCAGACTATTTAGACACAAATGTTGATTTAAAATTTATACAAGAGCGAGCCTCTGCATAGAATAATGACTGTACCTTAGATGACAGAGATGGCTTATACAAAATCTTAAGGGTTTGATTGCCCTCGCATATTCCCTGATGCCAGTCCTTGCCCGACATTTTCACTGTGTGAGTCATGTCGGACAAAGAGGGGTAATAGGGGCAATAAAATCAAGATTTGTAATTGAGAAAACATGACATGCAGTAAAAAGCATATTAGCAACCTGTCTAACATGTGCGCGAACTAATGTAGGTAGCTCAAAAGCAAAACATCAGCATTTACCACAACCAGATTTTCCATTTCATACATTACAAATTGATTTTATACATATGCCAGCGCAAGGAAGCATCAAGTACTTACTGGTAATAGTGGATCAATTTAGTAAATGAGTAGAAGCTTATCCAACCTCAAAAGAAACTGCAGAAGTAGTCTGTCAAAAGTTGAGCAATGAAATAATACCCAGATTCGGAATACCTCACCAAATTAACAGTGATAGAGGACCTTCATTCACATGAGAAGTAATTAAAAAATGTGCTAAAACTTTAATGACCTGGGTCAAATTACTTACTCAAGTCCTGTGTGAGATTAGAATGACTCAATCTGCAGTAACCAAATTATCTCCATTTGAAATAAGACTATTTCCAAGACCATGGTCAGCTTCCAGAGGGGCACCGCTAGTAGAAGGTGATGTATATTGCATTGTCCACTGATGTTCACAACCTGGTAGAAAAACTGAATAATAACTATCAGAAAGTTTGTCTCTCTCAGCTTTTCCCCTCCACAGTTCCACCAGTGGAGACAAGGAGACGCATGTTGGAGAAGCCACTAAAACCAAGGACACTCTGGGAGGCCGCGTTTTCCAGCCCCCAGGCTTTACTGGCAGTGACGAAGAACCAGCATCCTCACAGACGGACAACCTCAGTGGATTCATGCCAGCAGGGTTAAGACCAGCCCAATCGGACCATCTCAGGCGTCGGATCAAGCAGACGACATCTCCGGCGAGCCAGCGCCCGGAACTAGAGCAAATAAACACACGGGTAGATGACATCTCCGGCGAGCCAGCGCCAGGATCCAATTTACACACACACACAATCACTGATTAAGACACAACGTCTGAAAGAACAACAACAAGGTACTCAAACATCCAGCAGGAACAGAAAGCCAAAAGTACCACATGATGTCTAACCTGATAAAGCTAGACTCATTTCATCCTGATAATGGAGAAAATGAAATGCCCATTGTCATCATACGACGCTTATTCAATGTCTCTCGAACCTGGGACCAGGCCAGGAGACAACTGAAGAACTGTTTTTCTTATATACTTTCTTATATATTTAGGTTATTTATTATATCTATCGCATTAACCTTAGGATTTCTCTTTGCTATTTTGTATTGTAAACTGCAACCATGTTCACATTTCTGCAGGTCATATTTTGCTGACTATACCTCATGCTCCATTTTGCAAGACACCTACTTAATGCACTCCTCACGTTCCCTAAAATCAGTAAATAGCAACATAGACGCCACTAATAAACCATCTTATGCGCCCTCTAGAACAGGAGCTAACGCCTGGTATGAAAATGCCAGAACAGCCACTCGTGATTTAGGAAACAGTAACTGTTATGTCTGTTCAAAGGCTAATCCAGAACAGGTAATAGTAGGATACCCCATATCCGGTTTCCCCCTCACTGAGGGACTAGAGAAAATCAGCGGAAATAATGCTCTCTTTAAAAACGCTTTACAGTTGACTCTGAGCCCTCTCGACTGCCTACTTAGACACACACACACACCAACTAACCCTGAGACTCCATTAGGCGAATTATTGAAGTTATCTAATGACACCGCAGGGACCTGCGCCCCAATGAAACGCCCTAAGAATAGGTTAAAGCCCTCACTGCCCTTAGGACAGATCCCTCTCCATTTTAATACTAGTATGATATGTCTGCGCAGACTAAAGTTAACTGGCCCAGACACACACATAGATTATACAAAGGATAACTATACATTCTTCTCTGACTCCCCAGGTGCACGCTGTAATGAGACATGGCTAGCTGTCTCTGTGGCTGAAGTTGTATCATATCTGGAGGAACACACACACAGTTCAAGTTCGAGCAGAGAATCGATCATTGTTCCCCCAGAGGGTGTCTTAAATGATACTGACTGGGGGGAGTTAGTTAAATCACACATGGTCACGCGCCTAACTAGACCAATCCCACGTGCTTATTGGATGTGCAATAATACTCTTAGATTAGCTTTACCTGTTAATTGGACCGGTACCTGTGGTTTAGTAACCGTTGATGTATGCTGTACTTTCATTCCCAATAATACCGCCCCTAACGGTCCATTCACACAAGCTATGAATAGACTTGAAGCATTGAAGATAGAACTAATTGCCAATACAGGTCACGGTCAGTGGCTACATAAGTGGCTACAGGACACGTTTGGAAGATGGAAGGAACTAATTGTAGCCTTTGTAACCGTTGCAGCATGTTTTTGATGATTATTGTCTGTTGTGTGGTACCCTGTGTACGTTCAATGATAACCCGTATAGCTACTAGTACAGCTACTTCAATGTATTTGCAATTGGCACAAATTGACCCAGATTATGTGTCAGATGTCATCAATGATGTTCCTGATGTGTATATTGAACATTAGGTTGTGAACTATTACATTTTATGATTTGCTTTTTATATTATGTTATTACATTTGTGATTTTTCCTTTCTATTTGAGTTATTATTTTTAAAATAATAAAAGAGGGGAACTGTTATGATATTTTGATACCACGGTAAGCATTTACAGGATATTGTTTTATACAGGAAAACTGTTACTCAATAAGGCCAATCTACTAGTTGTTTTTCTCTTTCTCTGTGACCCAAGAATTAATGTGAGACTCACAAGCTGGTACCTCAAGGTCGAAAACACCACAGAGATGAGACCACTTCCTTACTCCCATCCTCCCTTTTTCTTTATCTCCTGGAAAAGGCTCGTTAAAGGCTAGGTGGTTCGTTTCAGAATTCACTAATGAAAGAACTCTGTATTCTATGTCTAGGAGTGTATTTTGCTGGGATGATCATAAATTGTAGCTGAACTGATAAACTACACAAGGGATACTTTGCTCAGAAGGCAGGAAGACGTTTCCTTATTTGGTCTGTACCGGTTTGAACTGGGAAAGCTGACACACGAACCTTTTTTCCTCTATATAAACTGCTGTGTATCAAATAAACCTTTGAGTCGATTTGGGAAGACAACCTGAAGCAGTCTGTGTTTCCTTGTTCTCCCAAGCTGCTCCCGACGTCGTAACTAACCCAGCTGAATGGCATACCTGAGTGTTACTTTAAATAATTAGGAATCTTATAAGGAAAGGACAGAACTCTGCTTATCGCTCACGCCACGGAGGAAACCCGGGAAGGCAATTTCCTTCACCTACATGTGTGCATCACTGCACTGAATGATGAAACAGTCACTGCACAGAGTTTGTATCAGCTAATGAAAACTCTGTGTTTGTTTTCCTCATTGGACTCCCCTGTTGCAGCCCTTCAGTTCCAGACAGAGGAAGCCTTTGTCGCAGACAGTGAGGAAGAACTGCTGTCAGTGCTGGAAGAGCTCGACCCCCTCCCCATCACTGCGCAGTCTCAGCAGCCCTCACCCACCCCTGCCTCTCCTGTAGATGCCTCTCAAACTGCATCAGTTCAACCCCGAGTTGAATTATTCCAAGACCGAGATGAGCCCATCTGTTTTGCTGAAATCCAAGAAGACATGTGGTCAGTGCTTGACTACCTCCCCGTCTCTCAGCAGTCTAATGTGCTCTCCTCTCCTCATTCACACAACTACTCGACTCCTAAACAAAATCTCATCTGTCCTGCTGATTCCCCTCCATCCAAACTGGCGTCCTCCCCTGTTGCATTCACTGAATTGCCGTCAACAACCCCCATCTTTTGCCAACTAATGAAAAACAATAATTTCATTATAGACGATTGGACCGATTTCAATTGAATTAAACTGTTACTCCTGTTATTTCAACATCTGTCTTTGTGTAAATAAATGAAAAAACAAACAAAAGATGCTTCTGTCATAAGTTACAGCAGGATGAAACAACCTTCATGTAGTTCTTGTTTTTAACACTGCAAACCTTCTTTAGTTCTTTTGTTTCCTTTCATATTCAGCACACATCTGTCAGTGTCCACTAACTGTCAGGGAAAAGCCAGATAAAAACACTGTGGGGTCTTTTGGGACACGTGCTCGTTGGGTTTACTCATAGATATCAGAAATGATCTGTTCTGTATTCAAAGGATACACGAAGGACGTTTGTATTAAATGCAATATAGCGACTGATCATATGCTGGTTTCTTTGGGGGCTTTTCACCAACATGTTACACAAATCCAGTTTCTAACTGAAAAGAAAATCCTTCACCATTTTCTAATCAAATTCCCTGGTTTCCCATGTCAGAGATGTCATGGCTGAAAGGATCATCGCATATTGAGCTCAAAGCTAAACTCTTGTGTAGGGCCTCTTTCCATGTTGTACCATTCATTTTAAAAGTCCTGGTAACAAGAGACAGAGGTGACTTGATATATTACAGTTACTTCCCAATTTACAGAAATGATGTGACTTCTGACATTTTCCTAGCAGGAAATGTGCTACTGTGGGACACTGAAAGAATAAACAGCAAGGCACGTTTTGTTTTAATAACTTTTCTTTACTTCATTTGTATGAACTAGGTTTACCTTACAAAATCTTATACTGTATATAATGTTTTATGTTTAATTCATGTCAATGTCAGCTCGTGTTTACTCGGGTGAGCAGTACCGGCCCACAAAGAGAATGCTCTTGGTGGGTTTATGTCGGATGAAGAAGATGAAGGGATGGTCGGCAACAAACTCAGCGGGAATCGTTATAGAGCGGACTTCCATGTCAACCCCAGTGGCAGCAGCAGCCTCAGTTCCTTCTTCATTTACATCCACGAAAGCCTTGTGGACAACTTTGGACACTATCAGGTCATTTGCTGGAGACATTCCTAGTAGATGAAGAGCCCAGAAATCAGTTGTGTTTTATTCTTTACCAGATGATGTTTTGCAGTTTTTGTGCTCTCAATATAACTGTATAATTGATTCAGTGTGTCTCATTGGTGCAATATTTCTCACCAGAGAAGTCTCTCTTGTAGATGTCAAAAGCGTTCTCCATTCCCATGTTGGTCAGGATTTTCTCCAAGTCATACTTCTCCTCCATCTTAAATCGAGGGAGCTTGACATCAACCTCGTTGGGGCTCATCATGTCTGGGCGAGTCCAGTCCACAAAGTTCTGATAGGTCAGCTCCTTCTCCAGCTGTGTGGATACAGTGTCACTAGCTTGTCTGATTGAAACTGGACATTAAAGTACTGGTAAGTGCATCTTACCTTTTCCAAGCCTGTGGTATCATCTTCTATGTCATTAGGCAGGAATATGAGCATGCTGAGGTCATTTCCTTTATACGGCATCTCAAGAATCTGTCCAGAAACATTGTTTTTATTTATTACTCCATCAAAGATGATCTGACTTCCTAATCTAGAAATTTAGGCTGATATTTGTAAAAGACAAGTTTTAGATCATGCTGGTGAAATCCTGTAATAAGCTGAAAGTGATGGATGTTACCTTGCAGTTGGCCTCAGGAATGGTCGCAAAAGGAAATTTACTTTTCTGCTGCATCATCTTCACCGGCTTAGTGTCGTTCTGAAAAATAGGGGAGACAAGAGAAATGTTTTTTGTGTTTAGTCTCAAAATGATCTCAAAAAGTTCTGTCATGGTTTTATTCCAGCCATTGAGTGGATTTGGATGTAGAGCACACGTCACAACACAACTTGTTCTTGTTAGTCGAAGTTTGTGATGTGCTGTTGTTTGAGATTTATTTGAGAACTTATTGGATATTACATGAATAATAAACTGCATTGCATAACTGCATAAAGTTGGAAAGTGATCGTCCTAAAAGCACGATTTTATCCCCTCAGAGCTCCAGGCTTTATGTTCTCATTCAGCAAAGTCCACAGCTCGTTTGTAGTATGACAGATCAAAGTATAACTGCACCATCCTATGCTGCCTTTCTGCACTGTTACCTTGTTCAGTCGAAAATGCACATCAGCAGTCTTCTCCTCCTTAAACTGCGTGTTCCAGCTGCCCTTGAAGTAAATGGCATTCACGAGAACCAGCTTCGTCAGGCTACCCACTGCATCCTGGCTTAGCAAGTCCTTGATTTTATCTGGTAAAAAGAATTTATGAAAACTATTAACTATTACCAAAGATGCACTAGTTACTGTACAACATCTTCAGCTATAAAATCAGAAAACAGGGCAACAGCAAGATGGTTTTTATTTTAAAAAAGGGGGGAAAAGCTTTATGATCAGTATAACAGGGAACAAAAAACAAAAATTCAAGCGTAGGCTTGAAGCCACTGAGGTGGTTGTTAGCGGGGGTGACGCGATGCTTCTGGTATGCATGAATTAATTAAACAGTCCAATAACTCCAGCAGTACTTATCTTGTCCTTTTTGGTCTTTGTTCCAAACATTTTAAGATAAAAGCGCAGCGGTCACAAACGTTTTGCCTTCTTATGATTAACAACACACCTGACGCTGATTACGTGCGTCCACCTTAAATACCTTACATAAACCTACCATACAGGAACTTAAAAAGGTGGAATCCTCAGTGGTGCTTGGTGCCACACCCTCAGGGACTTTAATGTTATATAAAAACACTGACAGCTCAATATCTGCCTCAGTCACTCTCCCCGATCCAGCTGAGTCACCAATAGGAAAAATCTGCTTTTCACAGGAACTTGGTAACAGCAATAAGAGAATACGTAGTTTATTCCAAGAAGATATCGTCTCTCTCCCATATATAACATCTTATTGGAACCGATATGTTCCAGATATCAAGTGGAAGACAGTCTGGATGGTCCCCCATAAATATTTGATTGTAAATAAGGTGAAAGAAGTCTCATTTAAAACTCTACATAAATGTTATCCAGCCAGTCACTACATGGTCAAATGTAAAAGGGACATAAATACTAATTGTACTTTCTGTGGGGATCATCCAGAAACTGTGACACATCTTTTTTGGTACTGTTCTTTTACACAGAGATTCTGGAAGGAATTTAGCAGGTTTGTTATTGTCCATATTTTAAGGGAGTTTTCTTTACGATGGGAAAATGTTTTATTCTGTTTGTTTAAGTTCCCCAAGAAGTATGAGAAATGTTTTTTATGATAAATTTGTTCATACTTTTAGCTACATTTTTTATCCATAAATGTAAGTTTACTAACAAAACACCATATTTCTGTCATTATTTTAAGGATGTGGAAATGTACATACAATCAATATCAGACTCCACCAACACAAAGGCTCTCAAAACAATACATGTATGTGTATTCTTATAATTGTTACCTTTTTCTTTTACTCTTGGCTTTTTGTGTTCATGTTCTGTTGTTTTGTATACTTCATCTGTTCGTATGTTGTATACTCATTGTTTATTAAATAAAGTTTAAAAAAAAGAAACTTAAAAAGGTTACCTCTAGCGGCAACATAAGGTATCAACCCAAAAATGGCTCCTACAAAAATAATGTCTTCTTTCAACTGGGATTAAGATGTCTCATTTCCAGCAGGTGGCACCACAGTCCTATAACCCTCATAGAAAGTCCTTGTATCCTATTATTATAGATGGTAGATTTATAAATGGCCTGTATTTGTATCGCGCTTTTATAAAAACAATGAATGAATTTCCTGCTGCACTTAAGATAATATAAAGATATAGAATCAATAGCAGCCAATCCTAAATGGGCCTGAAAAATAAAAATATGTTAAAGACACAAGTGATCAAAGTAGAAGTACCCATCACATAATATAATAAGAATAGAAGAATTGGCCTGCTATTTACAGCAACATACTGCTGTGATGGTTTTATTAATAGCATGAAACCAAACAGTAAAACCCAGAGATAGTGCTGCTTAATACTGAATAGAAATTAGACTGGAAGAACTGGAAACAGAAAATAATGTGGACGGTGGACAATCCGGTAATAATGTCTCAACTGAACACAACACAACTGATCCCCAAGGATTTACAGTGGAGATCATTTAAAGTTACATTATGCTTACCTTGTGTCTGCTTCTCCACCCAGCTGTTGATGTGGACCCTGGCCTCCTCTGCATTTCCTTTGAAGTCCACAGACTCGAGCTCAGCGTTGTAATGCTTTTTGGTGCCTTTTAAAAATTCCTGGAATTGTGGAAATAAGTCACTCGAAACAGATTCAACAAACTACGGAGACTTCAATCAAGTTCAGTCACTGTGTTAAAACATTTTCAGTCCTTTGGATGCAGTTGAAGCTTGAACTAACCAGTCAGCCTTTGTCTAATAAAAGATTAAAGCAAATAGCTTGTTGGATGCCAATTTAAGTAGCCAGCATAGAAAAATACACAGATTGTGGGTAAGCTGGTTTGTAACGTTTCGGTTCAGATGGCAGCAGTTTTTGCTGACAAATGTAAGTTTTAGTATTTCTAAGTATTAATAAATTAGTGTTTTACTTCTTTATATATTTCTTTATACTATTTGCAAATGTTTTAAAAGTTTAATCTGCTGTGATGACTGGAACACAAAGGAGAGAAATGGTGCCTTGTCTCTTGTTATGAACTGTAAATAAATAAAACTGTAAAATGATTATATTTCATTTTTGTTTTATCTGTTTAGTTCTATTTTTTCAGTTTTACTGTTTTTGTGTCATTTAGTTTTAATGCAAATGTTTCTATTTTATTGCTGTGTTTTATGAAGACTTGTCTGTTTTTTATCATAGAACATATTCTTGTGAAATGTTTCCAGTAAATACAGTGAACTTGTACTACCACTACTACTGACTAGATGTAGCCAACTTCATGGTATTAAATTAGCATTACTGTCCTAAACTTTGTGTAAGTGAAAATCCAGGGAGCAGGGAGAAACGTGCACAGCTTTGGTCTCATGACTTATAACAGGGCTCACTGCACAGGTTAGTCATTTATTGTAAGTCTAAGTAACAACAGGTTTCCTCTCACACCTCGAGAAACGTGTAGGACCGATCCCCGTAAAGTCTGTTGGCAAGACTGAGGGAGTATGGAGCATCAGCCTTGTTCAGATCAGTTAGTAGTTTGGCAAACTTGGCGTGGACATCATCCTCGTCGGTCTGGGGTTTCAGACACTGTGAACAGCCAGAGAAGACTTACGTGTTATAAAGCCACGATGAACAAAAGACAGATGAAAGACAGTTAATATGGCTAACATAACTCTGCATTGGCCTTTTTGAATGTATCAATGTTAGTTTATTTTCATTTGGTAATAGCTTTCTCATCACTAACATCCACTGAATGATTGGATTCAAAGTCTTAAGGAACTGAAGAGCTCAGTAGTAATCTGTATTTACAAGGCCTCCTGCATCTTTTGGAAAGAATACAGAAAAAGCACAAACAGACGCAACAAACGCTCAAATATGTTAAACATTTAGAACATGTATGATGTTACGCTTTTGTTGACAATGAACTTTTCACCTGCTGCATAAATCTGCTTTCTACTAATTCTGTTTTAAGGTGTTAGCTATGTGTTGGATATATGTGGTGGGAAGTTTGGTGTGAGATACTCTGGAGCTAAAACCTTGAATTTCCCTGTCAGATCACAGTTATTCGCTTTGTTACCACCTTGCGCAGGTAGCCCGGCAGTCTGGTTTGCTGCTGAATCTGCGTCTGCATCTGCGTCCGCGTCTGCATCCGTGTCTGCATCAGGGTCTGCATTGGCGTCTGTAGCGACGACGACGTTTCTGACTGTGTTTGTGTCGGTTTCTCTTCTGCCGGCTTTAGTTTTTCAACCTCAGTAAAGCCGAGGACCTGTGAGGGAGGAATCACTGTTGACATTTTCATAGTTTGTTTGTGTGTGAATATGTGAATGCATGCATGCATTACACATGTTATTTGGATATAAATATGTTTGAGCAGACATTCTGTGGTGACCTGCTTCCCTTTTGGAAATAAAAAAATAAATCCACATGACAAAAAGTCTCAAATTTAAGGTTAAAGAAATATGGAGGGTTATGGACACATTTCACCTCTCCTCTATGTTATATATGGTAATGAAAGTATTCGGCAGCCTAGAAGCCATGCATGTACATATTCTGCACCAAACCAAAAACTCTCAGGTAGAAATACATTATTATATTCATACAGTATTGTACTGGACGTTGACACATACTTAACAAGCCATGTGATCACAGACTTGGCCATTGAAGAATATCCCATTTCTTGTCTTGAGAAACTCTCTGGTTTATTTTGCAACAGTTTTTAGTTTATTTCCATTTGAACTGTGAAGCTTTGTCTAAATGGTTTAGCTGAATCACCATAATAGCTTATTATTGTAATATTGGGTTTCTGGGCTTTATTCTGTGGTAAAATATTAACGACTACTGTTATTAAAGCCACAAATTTTCCCCTTGCTTTGGCAAAGATCATCTGCTTTTATTTGCACTTTCAATATCTACTTATATTCCACATATAATACTGATAGGAGCAAAACCAGCCTTTGTACACAAATCATGATCTGTTTGCCAGATATGTAGTGAAATGACATGATTGATGTAATCATTCTGTAATCCATACTCCTGTATAACCATCAGCAGTTTTGTTTGTTTGTTTGTTTTGTTTTGTTTGTTTTTTTGGGGGGGGGCTTTGTTTCTTTTGTCGGTTGCACGGACCAATACTGTAACAGTTTACCAGTGTACAGTTTGGTTTGTATCATATCTATCTTATAGACTCCAATTTGTACATGTAAATGGAGAGTCCTCTTCACACACTGAGGTTAATTATGGAGTTCCACAGGGTTCAGTGCTAGGACCAATTCTGTTTACATTATACATGTTTCCCTCAGGCAGCATCATTAGAAGACATAGCATAAATTTTCACTGCTATGCAGATGACACCCAGCTCTATCTATCCATGAAGCCAGGTAGCACACACCAATTAGTTAAACTGCAGGAATGTCTTAAAGACATAAAGACCTGGATGGCTGCTAACTTTCTGCTTCTTAATTCAGATCAAACTGAGGTTATTGTACTCGGCCCTGAAAATCTTAGAAATATGGTATCTAACCAGATTCTTACTCTGGATGGTGTTACCTTGGCCTCCAGTAACGCTGTGAGGAACCTTGCAGTCGTATAGTACCATATCACCCTATTAGAGCACTTCGCTCTCGCTCTGCAGGCCTACTTGTTGTTCCTAGAGTATTTAAAAGTAGAATAGGAGGGAGAGCCTTCAGTTTTAATGCCCCTCTTCTGTGGAACCAGCTTCCAGTTTGGATTCGGGAGACAGAAACTATCTCTACTTTCAAAATTAGGCTTAAAACTTTCCTTTTTGCTAAAGCATATAGTTAGGGCTGGAGCAGGTGACCCTGAATCCTCCCTTAGTTATGCTGCAATAGACATAGGCTGCCGGGGATTCCCATGATGCATTGAGTTTTTCCTTTCCAGTCACCTTTCTCACTCACTATGTATTAATAGACCTCTCTGCATTGAATCATATCTGTTATTAACCTCTGTCTCTCTTCCACAGCATGTCTTTATCCTGTCTTCCTTCTCTCACCCCAACCAGTCGCAGCAGATGGCCCCGCCCCTCCCTGAGCCTGGTTCTGCCGGAGGTTTCTTCCTGTTAAAAGGGAGTTTTTCCTTCCCACTGTCGCCAAAGTGCTTGCTCATAGGGGGTCATATGATTGTTGGGTTTTTCTCTGTATCTATGAAGCACCTTGAGGCGACTTTTGTTGTGATTTGGTGCTATATAAATAAAATTGAATTGAATTGAATTACAGTTCACTTCTTCAGTAAATAGCAGCACTGTGCAGTAGAAATATATCATTATGAGTAAAACCTCTGCCTTTAAATGTTACTAAGGAGTACAAGGCTGTAAAAATATATATTGTTTCTCTATGTGGAACATTATATATTATTGTCACAGTTGGGCGGAAGCTGACTGTGTGGAGTGAGGAGGAGAATCCAAATGCAGACACGCAAAAACAAAACTTGATTCTAACAGAAAAAGCGCCATTTATTATGGCTGATTAAGCAGTACAAAAATAAAAAGGCGAAATCAATTCAAAGCTAAACAATAACCTGAACCGGGGAAAACTAGAAAGAAAACACAAAATATCCTAAACATAAAAAAATGTGACGTGGAGAAAATAAACATGAAAAACCTTTAAAAGTGGATGAGGCATGAAAGCGCACAGATTGGCTGTATCCCAATTCAGGGTCTGCAGCCTTAAAGGCCGCATTTTAAGGCCGATTACGTCACCGCGACGCGACGAAGGCTGTCCCAATTCGAAGGCTGCTCGAAATGCGGCCCTCAAATGCGTCCGTCATTTCCCTGAATTTTAAGGACGTGGCGGTGTAGACTTCGTGGCCCAACATATCCCAGAATGCATAACGCGGCGGTGGGTATGGATAATTTTGCCGAAAAAAACGGCGGATGAGGGGCGGCCGAAGAGTAGACTTTAAGTACTGAATATTATGTCACTTATTTATGTGCAGATGTTTAATAATGAAGAACATTAAAACATTACTGTTGGCCACATGTCGGCAAAGTTATGTAACATTAGTGACGTTTGTACTAACTTGGTTTTAAAGCCTTTACTTTAAAATATACGCCGTTCAATAGCTGAGCTTAATCTTACAGAGAATGATCAAAGCTCTTGTAGAAACAAACAAACAAATGAACAAAAGATTTTCTCCTTCATTTCTGTCAAACAAAGTTGTATGACACGTTTCCAGCTGTTAGTATCATGGTTGCTAGGCAACCTGGGCAGCGCAACGGCGGCTAGACCGTCCCATTTCACAAGCCTCGCACTTCCGGCCTTAGCGGTCTTTAAGTATGCGGCCCTTGAGGATCGTTGAGGCTGCGTACTTTAAGGCTGCAGACCTTGAATTGGGATACAGCCATTAAGTGCACACAGGAGGTGATCAGGGGAAGCGGAAACACACGGGGAAACAGCTGATTAGAATGAATATAATGATGCCACACGGGAAGTGAAACTAAACACAATGAACATGGGACACCCGATCTCTTCAAAATAAAACAGGAAACATAACAGGATGGAGATATGACACGAACTTGACAACACAGGACATGCAGACAAGAAACACGACAAGTTAAGACACGCAGACTCAACATGACAAACCTAGGAGGGAGACTTAAACAGAGAGGGTGATGAAACAAAGAGATCTAAGAAACACTGAACTAAAACAGCAACCTAGGCAAAATAGAATGAGCTTAATTCATTAAGATAAGTAAACTTGTCGAAATGGTTGAAACTCATTTACCTTATAATGCCGAGTTGTTTATTCAGTACAATATATTTTATTAGTTCATCAAATTTGTGCAATGCTAGGTCTAAATCTGACAAGTGGGATGGAACTACAGATAATATTAAAATATTCAAACAAGAATGTTGAGCTTAAAAATGGGACGTAGTGGGACTTCCGGTTTATGTGACTATGGCGTAGGTCGCACCGAGCGTAGCTCCTGCAGAGTCTAGTTATTATCTAGCATTTCCAGGCACATTTTGACGGGTTTTTTCTTTTTGTTCAGTTCCGAGACAAGACTGTTTTTGCTTTTTGTGTTTACAATGTCGCGTAAGGTTAATAAGAGCGCAAGCACCTCTCAGCCAAACTTGCGGCCTGCTGCTAACACTGCATCCCCGCCTCGTGGTAAAACTTCGCCACTGCCTGGGTCACCCGACACGCCGCTCGTCGATACGGAAAAATTCACGAAGGCTGAACTCCTCTCTGAACTTAGTGAAGAAATTTCAGCACTGTTTAAAAAGGAACTGACGACAGCGTTTGCGGAGAATCTCACGTCTATCAGGTCCGACATACAGCAACTAAAAACGGACCTTTCCTCAGATATAACTACCATGCGGCAGGAATTCGCTGGCCTCAGAAGCACAGTTACGGAGATGGAACAGTCTCTCTCCACATGCACGGATGATATTGTCCACCTCCAAGCCAAAGTGGATGCGATGTCAAAGGAGTTGGCCAAATTGGAGAATAAATGCGAGGATTTGGAGTCCAGGTCTCGCCGCAATAATATACGCATTGTTGGTGTGCCAGAGGAGAACGTCCTGTCCGCTACAGATGTGTCCGTGCTGTTGATGGAGGCATTTCAGCTTGGGAAGGAGCCGCTTGTAGACAGAGCCCACCGAACTTTGGCCCCCAAACCTAACACCGGTGAACGCCCCCGTGCTATGGTTGTGAAGCTGCACTATTACGCTGACTGTGCTAGGATTCTCCAGAAGGCCAGGGAGCTGCAGAGGGTGCAGATAAATAATATGACCATTTCTGTGTTCCCCGACCACACCGCTAAGACAGCGCGGGCCCGTGCGGCTTTCAATGAGGTCCGTCGCCAGCTTCGCGGCATCCAGGGAGTCCGATTTGGGATCCTCTATCCGGCAAGACTACGGATCACTTATCAAGGAATGCAGCGCGACTTCGTCTCGCCAGATGAGGCCAAGGAATATATTAAGACAATAACCACGCGATAAAAAATATAGCGGGACAATGTTTGTTTGTTTGAAATAGCGCATGATCCAAATCCAAACATCATTGTGGTAAGCTAAGTTTGTTACTCTGCCAAACACTTGTTTTGTTTTACCTGTCTAATAGTAAAGTATAATTGGGTTATTTTTATTTTATTTGTGCCTTTTAATCTATTGAGAAATGACTCTGTTGGAGCTTTGGTTTGACACGGTTCGTTTCGTAGTCGGGAGCGTTTTTGTTCAGATTGCTCCGGGTGGGAGCGTGCACTGCCGTCTCCATCGTTTGGGGATGGGGGCTTTTGCTGTGCAGGGGGGAGGCGGGAGGGTGCATTTGACGTGTTATTATTATTTTTATTCTGAAGCTGTACTTCTGTTGTTGTGGGTTTGCGTTGTGTGTTTGTGTGAGTGTGTTTTTCCCACTTGTTCTTTCTTTGGGGGTGAAGAAATAAGTATTTTCTCTTTTATCTTTCTGCAATGACCAGTACTTCAGGTCAGTCCTTAGGCAATAGTGGTATTAGATTTTTAACTTGGAATGTCAAAGGTACAATTAAAACCCAGGAGGGCATGGAGCTACCTGCCAGGGAGCAGCAGGTAAGCGCATAGTCCCTCCTGATAGCCCTTAATGTCTAAGTGTATTTAAAATTGAGAGGTGGGCAACGACGCCAGGGGTGAGGTATACACCCTGATGGTAATTTGGACTCCGTGATTGTGCCCACCCCCAAGATCCTATATGTATGTGTAATGAGAGTGTGAATAATGTGAATGTCTAAGTTGTGGGATAAAATTGAGGCAGAGGCAGCCAGAAGGGGACGGGGGGACGGGGGGGGGGGGGGGGGACGGGGGGGGTAGCCTCCTCTGCACCCTGGTGACATACCCCTACTCCAAGGCCCTGCATGTGTGGGTGGTTGTGGTGGAGCTGGAAGAGGGAGGCAGCTGGAGATGGGGAGGGAAGGAAGGGAGGGGCAGGTAACCCCTCCCTGGGGCCAGCTCCCCCGCTGACCCCAGTAGGCACTCCCATACTCCGCGACCCGCCAGGGAAAGGGGGCCCAGGCCCATCCAGACCGAGGCCCAGTGCAGCAGCGCCCCCCGGCCCCACAGAGCCCGGGACAGTCCACCCAACCCCACCACAGAGAAAACTGCACCCACCCCACCATCCACTCATCTTCCAGACTACATAAGACAGTAAACGCCCAGGCTGAGATCTTCCTCCACCTCTCCTGTATCTCCCCCTCCTGCAGAGAGAGTTCCTGAAGAGAGGAGAGCTCCTGCAAGATGTGACCATCTCCCCCACCAGTTGAAGATTGCACCTTAGAACACACATGCATCAACACTACAATGAGCGGGTGGAGGGAGGTTTGGAGTCTTCTCCCACCCCCGTTCTCTGCGGCCTGCTGGAGCGGGAGGGCTAAGAGGAGTTGGCCGTCCGACTGCGGTCTGGGGTGTGGGGCCTCCCTGCTGCTACGGAGTCGGGGTGGTCTGCCTCTCCCCACCGCAGGGAAAAGGGTAACACCACCTGGGTCTGGGTGCAGTTCCCCCCTCCAGGGGCAAGGGTACCTAGACCCGGTTTGTAGAGTATGCTTGGGGAGTGTGATCGTGTGTACAGCGTCTCTTTATGTCTGTCTCCACGTTGGTTGAGTGTGGAGTAAGTGCACATGAGAGCATGAGGGTGGGAATGGATGTTTGTGTCTGTGTGTGCCTGTATGTCTGTGTCTATATGTCAGGTTGGGTATCAGACGCCACCTCTTTGGGGACATCTCAGGCCCTCCAAGGTTTGGAGGCCTATCTCCACCCACCACCACTTCCCCTGCCGGTGGCGGACTCCCTCAGGTGTCGGTGCGTTGGTGGTTCTTTGTGTCTGGGGGTGGGCGTCCGGGTACACACCGGCTCACTCCTTGGCGGCCGCTTATTGGGGCCTGGAGCCTGGGGCTCGCTCGGGCCCCTTCGGAGGTGGGGTGCCCCCGGCCTCTCGGCCTGGGGCTCGGTCACTCAGGCACAGCTGGGGGCCGGCAGAGCTCATGGGCGCGTCACTGCAACCCCCCCTGGCTTCTGCTCCGCGGCTGCTGAGTGAACCCTCATCTGGGACTCTCCTCAGCTCTTACTGGAACAGTGGCGCGGCTGCCCCTCTGTTGGTCTTCCATGGTCTCTTGTGTTCTGGGGGCCTCTGGATGTCTGGAGTTTTGATCTCCTCCATACCCGCTTCACACCCTGGAGGACGGGGCTGTGGCCCCCCCACACTCCCTAGCAGATCGTTACATGGAGAAACCTTCGGAATACAAGCGCGCTGATCCACACAGGTATGCACACGGGTGTTCACTGCTCGTAGACCCAAATTACACCTTTCTTGGCCGCTACTTCGAAGCACATCTGTCCTGCGTGCTGCACAACAACATTGAATATTTAGTATTTACTGCTGTTTACACTTAGCTAGATTAATGCGGTGGTGTTGTGTTTAGTATGTTGCTTTGTTTTTTTTTTGCTTGTTTTCTATTTTTCTCTCAACAGGTGATCCAGGAGATTTTTATTTTTTTTTCTCCCCCCCTTTCTCACTGTCCCTCTCCCCTTCTGTTTTCCCTTTCCTTCCTCTTTCTTTCTCCCTTTCCTATCCCTCACTCATGTCTGTCCCGTCTGTAACATCTGAAAATAAAATATAATAAATAATAAAAACAAAGATCGACCAAATGGACCAATACGGCAATGCCACGATGATCCATTTGGCAAACTAAATCCATTGGGTATCCTTGTTGGTCTTCAGACAACAATTCTGATGGCTAAAGAACCAAATGGGACAGGCAAAAAAAAAAAAAAAAGAAAAAAAAGAGGAATGTCAAAGGTATGAATAGCCCAATTAAACGATCTAAAATATTCTCGCCTCTTAAACGTTTAAAGAGTGATCTAATGTTTTTGCAAGAGACCCATTTGCGAAATCGGGATCATCTTAGGCTCAGGTGCCCATGGGTGGGTCATACTTTCCATTCAATGTTTAATTCAAAAGCCAGGGGGGTGGCGATCTTAATAAACAGAAGGGTACAGTTTACAGCCTCTGAGATTAAAGCTGACAAAAACGGGGGATATTTGGTTGTTGTAGGCACCATGTACAATGTACCCGTCCTCTTAGTCAATGTGTATGCGCCAAATTTTGATAATCCAGGTTTTACAGATGATGCTATTTTTGAGTAGTCTCCCTTCCCTTGATACTCATCTTTTGATATTGGGTGGTGACTTAAACTGTGTTATTGATCCTGCCTTAGATCGCTCGAATCCTCGGACCCTGACCCAATCCTCTATGTCCAAGTCTATTTCGGAGTTTATGTTTCAGAATGGTTTTGTAGATCCCTGGAGGTTTTCTAACCCTACCACCAGAGCGTACTCTTTCTTTTCTCAGGTACATCAGTCCTTTTCGCGGATTGATTATTTTTTTGTGGACGGTTCCCTTATTCCAAAAGTACTGTCATCTACGTATCATCCTATTGTCATTTCCGATCACGCACCACTTAGCGTTGACATCAAGCTCATAGCCCAGTCCTCTTTTTCCTCACCCTGGAGATTTAACTCTTTGTTGCTTTCGGATGAGGGGTTTGTTACCATTATCAAATCTGCAATTGATGAATTTATGGTGTTTAACGACAGCGATACTGTTATGAGGTCATTGCTTTGGGAATCTCTCAAGGCATATGTGCGCGGGCAAATAATTTCTTTCTCTGCCCATTCCACTAAAAGCCACAAAGCCAAACTTCAAACTTTGACTACACGAATTTGTGACATAGATAGACAGGTTGTTGACAGTCCCACTCCTGATTTGCATAAAAGACGACTTGACTTGCAGACCGAATTTGATTTACTTTCTACAGCAGATGCTGAACGACTCTTACTTCGTGCGCGTGCGACTTATTATGAACATGGTGATAAGCCCAGAAGGCTTTTGGCCCATCAGTTAAAACGTCAGGCCTCTTCTCGATTAATTTCTCAAATTAAAGATGCGGCAGGCAACTTGGTCTCTGATTCAAAGGAAGTAAATGAGGTGTTTAAGACGTATTATTCCTCCCTATATGAATCTGAATCTGCTGCTGACGCCTCTGAGATGGATTCTTTTTTTAACGGTCTTATAATGCCCACTGTCGATCCTGTTATAGCTGAACAATTAGATGCCCCTTTTAGGTTGGATGAAATTGTGCATGCAATCAAGACCATGCACAATAGTAAGGCACCAGGACCTGACGCGTTTTCAGTTGAATTTTTAAAAACATTTATAGACAAGTTAGCCCCACTACTTCTTTCAGTGTATAATGAATCTTTTGAACGTGGTCTATTGCCCCCTACATTGTCTCAAGCACTAATTACTGTTCTCTTAAAGAAGGGTAAGGATCCTACGTCTTGCACCTCGTATAGGCCTATTTCACTGCTGAATGTTGATGTTAAAGTCTTGGCTAAAATTTTAGCAATTCGCCTTGAAAAGGTTCTTCCTACTATTATTTCAGATGAACAGAATGGCTTTATTAAAGGCCGCCAGCTGTTCTTTAATGTCCGCACGCTTTTGAATGTCATTCTTTCCCAACACTCGACCACTAATTCAGAAGTAGTTATCTCACTTGATGCTGAGAAAGCTTTCGATCGTGTGGAGTGGAGCTTTCTCTTTGCGGTCTTACAAAGATTTGGTTTCAAGGACAGATTCATTTCATGGATTCGACTGTTGTACAAGGCACCCCAAGCCAGTGTATAGACAAATGGTGTTTCCTCTGGCTACTTCTCATTGTCACGCGGCACGAGATAGGGTTGCCCCCTGTCCCACCTACTTTTTGCTATTGTAATTGAACCCCTATCTATAGCTTTGAAGGCCCTTCCTCATTTTCGTGGTATTTCCCGGTCAGGCCTTGACGTAAAATTGTCTTTGTATGCAGATGACCTGCTTCTATATGTTTCTGCTCCCTTATCTAGCATACCATCGATTGTGTCTCTATTAAACAAGTTCGGCTCTCTGTCAGGTTACAAAATAAATCTTCTTAAAAGTGAATGTTTCCCCATAAATTCTTTAAGTCTTACACTTAAACAATCTGACATTCCTTTTAGACTTAGCCCTGCCGGCTTTAAATATTTGGGAGTTAACGTGACTCGTACTTTGTCTTCTCTATACTCTTCCAATTTCTCCCCTTTAATGACTCAAATTCAATCAGATTTTCAGAGATGGAATTCACTACCTTTGTCACTAATTGGTCAGATCAATGCTGTAAAGATGAACATTTTGCCTCGATTGTTATTTCTGTTTCAGAATATTCCTATATTTTTACCTAAAGCTTTTTTCAAAAAGTTAGACCAGCTAGTTACATCGTTTTTGTGGGGAGGGAAACATCCCAGGGTGAGGAAATCATTATTGCAGAGACTGATGTTTGATGGTGGTCTTGCCTTGCCTAACTTTTTATTTTACTATTGGTCCTCTCATATTCACAAATTGACCCATTAGCTTCAATCTCAAGAACTGCTGTGGTGTAAACTGGAACGCCTGTTGTGCACTTCCTCATCCTTAGAAGCTTTATTGTTCTCTCCACTACCACTTAAGCCTTCTCATTTCACCCAAAATCCCGTGGTACAGTCTAGTCTAAGGGTCTGGTCACAACTCAGGAGTCATTTTAAGTACATCTCTGCGTCAGTACACATGCCCATCACGCAGAACCATCTGTTTACTCCTGGCCTCATTGATGGTACCTATGTACAGTGGAAGCATCATGGTATTAATACCTTTAAGGATCTCTATAAAGATGGCACTTTCTTAACTTTTTTAGACCTGTGTTCAGAAACAAATCTTCCGGCTACCAATCTATTCCGTTATTTTCAGGCACGGCATTGCACTTCTGCTCTCTTCCCCTCCTACCCTCTTCTTCCTAATGTCCAACCATGGGAGGAATTCTTATCCCTTAAACCCAATAAGAATTCAATTATATCTTTAATATATGAACAACTTATGGATTTAAATGTCCATTCAGTTGCTAAAATTAGGGGGGCTTGGGAGCGGGAGTTAGGAGTAATTTTTTCGGATCAGCAATGGGAGAAAGCAGTATCCAATGTCCGTTATAGTATGTCCTGTGCCAGGTTACAACTTATCCAGTTCAAGGTATTGTACAGGGTTTACTATTCAAAGTCTCGTCTGTCTGAGATTTACCCACAAGTGATGGATCAGTGTGAGAGATGTCATGCCACCCCATGTGACCTAGGCCATATGTTCTTTCTGTGCCCAAGACTCCATGGCTTCTGGAGTCAGTATTCAGTTATTCTTTCCAAGGCTCTTGGGACCCAAATCTGCATGGACCCTTTTCTAGCTGTTTTTGGGCTTCCAGTCAACACTGGTCTAACCGACCCTACACATTTCAAAATTTTAGCCTTTACATCACTTTTGGCTAGACGTTGCATCTTACTCCTTTGGAAATCTTCAAAGCCACCTTCAGTTTCTTTTTGGTTTAGAGATGTGATGTCATTTCTTAAATTGCAAAAGATAGGCCTTGTGGCGAAGGGCAAATACAGAGAATTTTATCATATCTGGGGCCCCTTCGTAGACTATTGCAAGTCATTAAATGCTCTACCTGCTGATTAATATCATATCTCTCCCCCCCCCCCCTTTTTTTTTTTTTTGTGTTTGTTTTGGGGTTTGTTGTTTGTGTTTGTTTTGGGTTTCTTATTAGGTTTTGTTTTGTTTGTTTATTTAAGTGTGTGTGTGTGTGTGTGTGTGTGTGTGTGTGTGTGTGTGTGTGTGTGTGTGTGTGTGTGTGTGTGTGTGTGTGTGTGTGTGTGTTATCGTATCTGTTCATGTAAGAAAAACTAAAAAAATATGTGAGGGGAACAGATTGTATTGTCATTGTAAACCACTGTACACTTGTCTCTCAATAAAAATATGAAAAAGAAAAATGGGACGTAGTGTAAAGCAGGGCAGGGTAAAGGCTGATCATTTTTGTCATTTACACAGTAAAAAACATAAAGGTTGAAAATGTATTATAGTTTAACAACTTTGGTTGAGAAGTTAACAATTATATTTTATGTTTGTCAATTTTTTTGTCCATATCAACTTGTGTTTAAGTCGCAAACACTAACAGGGGAAAAAAAAGCCTGCCTGGGCTTGTTCTTGTCTAATTCCAGTAGCTAATCGGGAACTTGTCCTGACTGAAATTCAAAGTCTCCTGTTTGATGTCATGCTTCACAGTGCAGTGGAATTCATTATTCCTTTCCTGAACCTCAGCCAACACAAGCATTCCCTACCTGTTTTGCTGACACTGGGAAACCAAGTGAGTAATGAATGCCTGCACAGACACTTTCTCCTGTCACACCCCACTCTGCCTGCTGGGTTAAAAAAAATTCCACTAGAAACCCTCCTCAGACCTTCCCATTATCCCCATTATAAAAATGTATTAAAATATATTTGTGATCTCCTATTATTATCTCCTTTCAATACAAAATAACCTGCTTTTACTCTCCTTTAAATCCTTCATACATCACTGTACTGTGCACTCAGTTACCCGAACACCTGAAACCACACCTTCCTCTTTTTATCTTGATGAGACAGATTCACACACACTTCCCATAATATTTGAAAGCAGACGCTCTGATCCCAATGGGTGCCACAACATGTATGTATTTTACAACATGTGCATATTCTACCTCTGACATCTGTGTGGCTGTGCTGCCCCTCGCCCCCAGCATCAGCATGGCGAGGGCTGCAGAGACGCTGAGACCAGAGTAGAAGATGTTTCCAGTGCTGTCCTCCTCACTCAACGTTTTGAGCATAGCCAGAGAGAAGGCAGTGCTAGCTTTGGATACAGGGACTGATGATGCCATTGTATCTAAAAATAAATAAATAAATAAATATTAAACTGATGTCATATATCAACGTGTTGATACAGGTTGCCACTTTTTTCTGCCACTATTTTTTATATAGTAATAAACAATCAAGCTTTTAATAAAGTTCAAAGACTTACAGCAAATGTATGCACAGCATTTAAAGAACAGACACTTCTTTATAAATTCTGCATTTCTTCCTGGTATCCTGAATTTTAGCTTCTGGGCAAAATCCTGCCTGATTGTGATCTGTTTAAGGAATGTCCTCAAAAACCAACAATCCAGGAGCAATTTGGTGGCAATCTGTGTGTTTTCCAGTGTGATGACGCAAAAGGCAAAGTGATAACAATGCAGCTTGGAGATAATCAAATTAATATTTTGGATCCAGGAAACTCTTTAGATCTTAGTCTGATCTATAATCTATGATCAATCCTTAAAAGTGCAGTGATGAGGCAGGGATGGGTCCTCATCAGTCAGGATATAGCCCAGACGCTTGTGCCAGGAAGAATTTCAGAAGATAAGAAGGGTCACATTTGATTTGTTTCCCAATAAAAGAAACTTATGAAATGTTTATGATTCTCCATCAGAAACATGTAGAGAATAAGCTGAATAAAAAGGGAACATGTATGAAACACAAAATTTGCACCATTCCCAAAGTTTTTGTCAATGACTTTGGACAAAACTTATTTTCCTCATGATCTCTTCACTTACCTTTAAATCTCTGTTGATCCCGATAAACTGTATCAGAAGGTATGAAAGAAGAGCTGTTAGTCGAGTAAAGTCTGACCGTTACCTTTCTCTGTTACCTTTCTTATCCTCACGCTCCAGTAACAATGATTGACATCCTCTACTTACTGACATAAAATCTTCCTCTGACTCAAGGAATGATCCAGACTGTTTCAGTTAAATGACGCAGTTTTTAAGCCTTCTCTGACACACCCAGGCTCATGTAGGTGGCTTCAGCTTGAGAAATGATTAAGAGCTCACACCCATTAGTGAAACATGCACCCACCCTGATGGGTGCACATCTAGTGCCAATGGGTGTGTCTTGGACCCGTTTCCTCAAGTTACCCTGAAAAGAAAAAACTCATACAGAAAAGGGATGAATGGATAAATGGATGCTAAGAAGAAGACAAAGTGCAAGTAATAGTTGATAGTTTATTTAATAATCTTCAGAAGCAGCTCCATACAAATTGTTCTTTGTTTACGATGTTTATATGTGAGGTGTGTTTGAGATGCTGTGCAAATGAGTCACATTTTCCACATGCAGGAGTCTGTCTGGTGGGTAGGTGCGTGATGACCAATCATACAAAGAGATCATTACTAAAGAAGACATTGAAAGGGAAGCTCTTTAAAATTTTCCTCGTTTAAATTAATCACAGAATGACTGATCCAAAAAAAAAAGAAGAAGAAAGACTGGAAGCGCTCCAGTAGGTGCCATTTGAAAGGACTCTTTTGTCCATTTACACTGAAAATATTTGGATAATGTTTGATGTATTCTAAACCATATTTGCACACATTTTTTTCTCCCTCTACTACATGATGACAAAAATGACAAAGTGCAAAATGTCTTTGCGGTTATTCACCACAGTACTCTGATTTATTTCAGAATTCAAAAACATCCTTACCCATAACCAACCACACTGATTTGCATAACATAATCTGTTATGGTGCAAGCTTTAGAAAAATAAGTTTGTGTGTGTGCATGTGTGTGTGTGTGTGTGTGTGTGTGTGTGGCGTGTGTGTGATTTTGCTACATGATAAGTCAAAGTGGACTTGGAGAGTTCATTCTCTGTGTCAACCTATGTGGCACGTTCAATGACATTGAAAAAACAGCCATGTGGTCATTCAGCTCGTTCCAGGAATCAGGTATTTCTATGGAATGATTCTTCACAGGTTTAAATTATTGACACACACACACACACACGGAGGGGGAGGGAGGGAGGGAGAGAGAATGCTTTCAGAAATATAAATGATTGTTTATTGGTCCAAAATGTATTCTGCAGCAGGACAATGACCCTAACATACAGCCAAAGCCATTAAGAACTATCCTCAGTGTAAAGAAGAAGAACAAGTACTGGTCTGGCCCCCACAGAGCCCTGATCTCAACATCATCAAGTGTGTCTGGGATTACATGAAGAGACAGAGGGATGTGAGGAAGCCTACATCTACGGAAGATCTGTGGTTAGTTCTGCAGGACGTTTGGAACAACCTACCAGCCGAGTTCCTTCAAAAGATGTGTGCAAGTGTACCTAGAAGAACTGATACTGTTTCGAAGGCAAAGGTTGGTCACACCAAATATTGAGCTGATTTAGATTTCTCGTTTGTTCATTCACTGCATTTTGTTGATTGATGAAAATAAATGATTAACACAAAGCATTCCTTGTTTACAGCATTTTCCCTACCTGCCTAAAACCTTTGTGTGTGTGTCTGTGCGTGTTTTCTGATAGTACCTGTTTCAAATCCCTTTAAGTCTTGTGTCTACTTTTTTGCTGAGGAATTACATTTTCTATATAGTATTAAGCGTGTTACTGCGCACTCTACTGGTTATGCAAAGGTACTGCCGTCATTGTGGTCAGAGTTCCAGCATGCTAACATGAAAACACAGAGGGAGGAGATACGGCGGCGGGTAAACAGCAACGGGGCAACTACACATTTGGCTCTATGTCTGTAGTAAACATATTTTCGGACAGAGAAGGATATCTGGACTCCTACGGTAAGCGAAAGACCTTTTCACTCGGGGTCGTCTTAGCTCGCTAGCTAACCTGAATGTAATGTGATACATGCCCGGTTCTTTCAGTGGGATGGGGGACGCACCAAACACGGTTTAAAACCGGGCTATTTAACTGTTGGTTTGTTTATTATTGGGAAAAATGCTACCAGGAGAATAAAAACAGATATCCGACGCAGTATTGGTAATTCTTGCTGCATTCGGCATTCAATTGTTGTTGTAAACAGCTATTATATCAGTAAAATTGTTGTTAGCGTACTTTGTATTGTAGTGAAACTAACTAGTGTTAGCTCATGTTAAAGTGTAGCTAACTTTGACGGTGAGAACGGTAACGTTTTATAAACTGTACTCTTGTGGTTTTCTGATAGTAGTTCTCTAAACTGAAAGGCGGGTTAACACTATTACACGACCATGTTTTGTTAATGAAGTTCTCAGAGCTCAGAAAGGACGTCGTGAATCGTAGTGAATGCGGTTAGCTTGCTTGCTAAAATAACATAGAGGGTAGCTATATCGTTAGCGACTTGGTCTAAAAATGGCATTTATGTTTACGAAGCAGGGCAATTACATTAGAAAGCCCGTGTTTTGTTGTAACGCTGGCTGCCGTCCCAGAGTTTTCGCCGTGTTTCACCAAAATAGCAGCAGGACCTTGTCAATTAGTGAGAGCCATAAATGACATGTCTCATTGTGTTTACTTCTTACATCTATCCTTTCATCCTCTTTCTGCTGCTGAGTTATTTTTTCCCCACTTTTGCCTGCCAGATTTTATTTATAATCGCTATATTTTTACAGCGTATATTCCCATTACGAGTACGTCAGTAGTATTCTTAAACGCTCTTCATTTGTACTCCTATGGAGTGGATTGACTGGTTTCTGAGCAGCTCTGAAGCTGAATTAACACGAACAAAATAGACAGGTAGCTGCTGATTTCTCTGGCCTCTCTCTTTCATGAAAACCAACATGCAGCTCTGTTTCATTCAAGTTGACATGTGAATCTAATCTTTACAGGCTTTTACCGTAATGAATTTTACACATAATACACAAATTCATAAATTATAAATCATATGGGGCTCGTGTCAATAATTCACGTGCCCTGGGTTTGTGAGGTACTTGACAGATTGTGCCACATTTATGTAGACTCAGGGCGAATTAAGTAGATTAGGTTTTAAATACAGATTATTTAGAGGCAGTGTAATGATCCTCCATATAATGTTACACCTAATAACTCCTGTTGTTGTTGTTTTTCTATAGAGTCTTCAATGTCAGCCCTTCAGGCTCAGAATTGCTGCTAGACTTCATCCTCACACAACACTACTGTACCAAGACAAGCTTGGTGTGAAAAGCTTTATTGACTTCTATGGTGGTGTGGCAGGAGTACACAACTCAGGAAGATGGCATCACCTTTTGTGCCTGTTCCTGTGCCCATGGACAGAGCCTTGTCCCGTGGTAGCAACAAGCTGAGACGGGCGCAGCGAGCTTCATCGCTAGGAAGTGTCTCCAGCAGCTCAGAGTCTTCGTCTTCAATCGCCAGGATGGCTGGGGAGGAACATGGGGGAGTCGGATGCGGAGAATTAGATTCCCAACATCAGTCTCGCTGTGCGGACAGGGGTGGCCGCAGCCGAACGCCCCCACCCCTTCAGAGCCCTGTGACACGGGCTAAGTTGAACGGGACTCTGGAACCATCTGTCGAATACTCGAGCTGTCCGCGGTCTATATCGGATCCTAGTGGTAGCCAGCAAGCTGAGGAGAGGCCTATCACCCCCACTGTGCTGGGGTATGAGGTCATGGAGGAGAGGGCCAAGTTCACGGTAGGAATCCAGAAAATTAGTTAGCATGGCAACCGCTGTCTGTGCTAGATTTAGTCTGTATTTATTAGTGACTAAACACTAAAGCAAACATGGTGAGCAGTTATTAACATCTGCCTTCTCTACTGCAGGTGTATAAGATCCTGGTGAGAAAGACTCTAGATGAGAGCTGGGTTGTTTTCAGAAGATACGCTGACTTCTCAAGACTCAATGACAAGGTGTGTTTGGGTGTGTTGTCTGTGCATGGGATTAAATGAGCCGTCCCAAACTGGAAAACTACATGAGGGTAAACCTTATTATAATCCTGCCACAACTGAAGCAACTGGTTTCGACTATCAATCCCTCTGCTTTCAGCAAGCTTTCTTTAGTTGTTGAATGCTCAGTGAACATGATTCGAGCTACACAAAGAAGCCTACTGTTCCCAAACAGCCAGCGGGCCTGAGCCAACTAGGAGCTCTGGTCTCTTGTGGTTTTCAGAGTATATAATCACAGTTAACAGAGGAGACATACTATTATATGAGAATACTATATGGATGGAGAAATCATGTAAAAGGTGTAAGGTTTGAAGAATTTAAGCCTATTAAAAGCAGCTCACAGTAATCATCAGTGGATGTCTCATTGAGAACATGTTTGTATCAATGAGACTGATCACAGTTTGGAAATCTGTCAGTATGAAGTGTGTTTTGATTATTCTGTTAGGATTAAATTTTTTAGCTCTACCTTGGAAAGGTTACAGGGATGAGAGTACTTGGCTGCCGTGAGTGAACGCTTCAGAGGGACCAGCAAATACAAGGCAGAAATACCTAGCATGATCTGTATAGTATGGTTTGTATAATAGAGCACTGACTCTGTACAGGGTGGTTCATCACAAACATTATTTTGAGGTTCAGACCTCAGTCAGCATAGCTTCACTGTGAAGTTTAATCGCATGGTGAAAGCAGACAGGTTTGCATACATGTTTACACACCCCAGGCCACCTCCCTCTGAGTAAATTGACACTGGGACCACATATTAACACAATGTCTCCTAAACCTCTCTACATACAGTCAAAAATATCACCAGACTTGTCCTAAATGTTGAATGCTCTTTGACTTCAATAGAGGGACTTTAGCACGATACAGTGAGGTTGTATGTTTATTCAGCAGAAACATTTGGCAACATGTTGTCATTTTTCTTGAAATCAATAGGCAGAACCTTTTATAGAAACCGTTATATACTCCAAAGAAAGTAGGCAGTCCTAGGTGACAGTGAGGATCTCAGGCTACGTCCACACTAATGCATCGTTTTCTCTCCATTTTGGCCTCCCGTCCACACTGAGGCAGCGTTTTCAAAACGCTCTCGAAAACGCATACATTTCAAAACAGTGTTTTCGCATCGCAGTGTTGACAGCAAAAACGGAGACGCATGTTAGTCATATGATGCAGTCATGTGACCAATTAAACAAAGAGTTCTAAACAAATGTCTGTCCTCCTCCAGAAAATCTTATGTACGCAAACGCACGTTGTAACTTATCTGGTTCGCGTCTTTTATTTTGACAGCGCACCTGCGGACCACTTATGTGCACCCCTGATTATACAGCAGTTGTTTTGTTTGCTCTCAATTTTGACAGCCCTATTAAAGATATATAAAGATATATCCAGATAGCTTTTTCAAATTCTTTAATTCTCACTCGCTTTTGCAACTTTGTACTTTTGTGTTACTCGCAGCAACAACTCCACTTCATTGTTAGTCCATTTAAAAAACTCGGTGCTTTTTCTCAACATTTTGGTGCAACTTTTCAAAGAGCCGGAAAGTAAATAAACAGCTGACAGAAATGAGGCAGGTCGAATCTTCTAGCCTCAGAAATACCAACCTGGCAACATGTATGGGAAACACCTTGCGTAACCACAGCAAAACCCATGTGCTTTCTATTTGTATACTAATGTTTCAGACAGTCACACTTGTATACATACCTATTGTGTCCAGGCTATATTAAACCTCACACAACAAGTTTTCATGTAAAACTCTTCCAGCCTCCTACTCACTATGCAGCTATGAACATTTTACAAACAGTCTGGTTTTGCATGTAAACACTTTGCATATATCCTATCAAAGCTTAAGCTCAGAATGAAGCTGGAATAATAGGTTTATTAATAGAGGTACGTCTCACCACCCGTGACCATGGGAACAGTTTGTGAGGAAAGCATTTCTGCTGAATGAAGCCAAGTTTACTACAAGAAAGAATTCATGTTGGATTTAACACAGTGGTAAGTAACACATTAAGAAATGTGTAGTTGCACCAAAAATGCATGAGGTCTGTAATATGACACCAGCATAGCGCAGAACACTAATCTGGACTTTCACCTGTGTGATTAAAAAAGCTCATGAGATTTAAAGCTCATTTTGAAATTTTGTTTTTTTTTTGGGGGGGGGTTAAGGGTTTTTGGATGTATGGTTGTATCTTGAATGCACGTGAAATAAAAATGTGACAATCTGATGACAGACTATTATGAAAAACATTTTTGATTATGACATTTCTGTGATTTGGTTATTTAGTAAGGTATATAGATCAGAAAGTAGCAGACCTGTGCTCTTTTGTTTGGATGCAGGTTTGATCCGAGCACAAAATCTAGACGAAGAGTGTGTTTGCTTTGTGGGCTGGAAGCGTTTTTCTTGGCCCGCCACCAACTTTATTACTTTTATCTCTGCATGATGTCTACACGGCCCTTACATGACTGTCTTTGCCCCTACAGCCTGTAGCTGAATGTAAGGGCAATCATTCACTGTGTGTGTCTGTGTGTATTTGTTTCAGCTGAAGGAGACGTTTCCAGGCTTCCGCCTCTCACTGCCTCCTAAGCGCTGGTTCAAAGACAACTATGACAGTAACTTCCTGGAAGACAGACAGTTAGGACTGCAAGCTTTTTTGCAAAACTTGGTTGCACACAAGGACATCGCCAACTGGTATGAGCCTATTATGTTTAATAATAAAAATGTTACTGGGCCATATTTTATGTCATGCTGGGTCATTATTGCAGACAAACCTTGCCGTAACTCTTAGTTTGTGTTGGCTGCATCAGAGCTATGTGGAAAATACATGCATAGCTAAAAAGATAACTGATATCAGTGTGAGCTGACCTGTTTTCTAATCTTTCTAATCTTACATCATTTATTGTTCTTGACAGCCTGCCGGTGAGAGAGTTTCTGTGTCTCGATGATCCACCTGGGCCTTTTGACAGTCTGGAGGAGAGCAGGGTGAGTGTGCATTTAGAGTATGTGTAAGTTGGATGCTGAAGCTTTTGAGCATCAGTTACTTCTACTCCTCCTCCACATCTTGTCCCAGGATAGACACAGGACATGTAGCTGTCCTCTGCCTTTTAAGTTAATCATTACCTCTGGTGTTATTCAAATTTAGAAGGACGGGATTCCTCCCAGTTGAATCAGTGCATTCTTAGTTTTAAAGCTGTTTTGCAATTTGTTTATCCCTGCCATTAAGGAATATATTAAGGAAAACTACATCTGGCAACTGAAAATCTCATATGAAAGAACCGGAAAGCAGCTAACAGACTGAGCACTGTTCTTGGACTTTGCAGCAAACAGAGCCAACATGGAAAGTTATGGAAAGGAAACCCTTAATCTCATTACAAAAGACAGTGCAGTGAGATGTCAGGTGCCTAAACCATGATGGTATATGTCGTCTAGAGATGGCACGATACCACTTTTATGTCCGATACCGATATCGTAAATTTGGATATCTGCCAATACGATATGAATCCGATATAGTGTATTTTTTTGTTTTTTTATTATCTTGCTGCATTTTTTTATAAGTTCAAACTCAAGTTTAAAAAAACCAAAACACTAAAGCTATTCTATTAAACCTGTATGTAAAAAAAAAAAAAAAAAAAAAAAAAAAATACACTGCACCTAAAATATTTGATAGTTCGGTAATACTGATCAATCTAATAAACTTAAACCTAGTCTATCCTCCCAATTCTGGTATTTTAAAGAGTACTTAGTGGAAATATTAAGCAACCTAACTAATAGGGTTGCAAACTCCCAGCAAAAAAAAAAAAAATAGGGAACCACCCCCCACCCTCCACCTCGTGATGCTTAATCGATGTAATCAACTTTAATTTAATGCACAAAAAAATGCACAGAAGTCAATTATTTTTCCACAATAATTAAATAGATTCAACATCTTTCTTCAACAGAATTGCAGACTGCACAGATGGTACCTTCCCAAAGGAAAAAGTAGTAAAGCTTACTAGAGATGGCACGATACCACTTTTTTATGTCCGATACCGATATCATAAATTTGGATATCTGCCGATACCGATATGAATCCGATATAGTGTTTTTTAATCAACAAAACTGTTTTTTTTTAAATATCTTGCTGCATTTTGTATAAGTTCATACTCAAGTTTAAAACAACAACTACACTTAAGCTATTCTGTTATACCTATATGCAAAAAAAAAAAAAATTTCATAGTTCAGCAATACTGATCAATCTAATAAACTTAAACCTACACCATCCTCCCTATTCTGGTATTTTAAAGAGTGCTTAGCATAAATATTAAGCAACCTAACTAATGGGGTTCCAACTCCCAGCAACAACAAAAATAAATAAATAAAAAATAGGGAACCACCCCTCACGCTCCACCTCATGATGCTTAATCGACGTAATCAACCTTAATTTGATGCAGTGTGAAAAAAAAAATGCACAGAAATCAATTATTTTTCAAGAAATATTAAATAGATTCAACATCTTTCTTCAACAAAATTGCAGACTGCACAGATGGTACCTTCCCAAAGTAAAAAGTACTATAACTTACTAGGGTATATATATTAGACTTAATAGTTACTATATACAGTAATTGACTTCTATTCATTTTACATCAAATTAAAACTTTGGGTGTAAGATTCGGATAATTATTTATTAAAAGCTCGACATTTTAAATGAGAATAAGAAAGAAAAGGATGTCTTTGTGCCCCCTTTTCCCTGTTAATGCCCTATCGGCCCCCCTGGCTAAACTTTGCTAGATCCGCCCCTGCACAGTTACCAGCCGTCAGCTACGTAGAAAAAGATCCTGGTGTAGAAAGTAATAATAAATAAATTCTAACAACAGATTATCAAGCTTAAACGTGCTGCTGTTGTTCAGCCGCTGGTTTCCTCTTTCTGGTGCAAAGTGGGCCAAAAACAAACCAGAGAGACGGACTCGCGACAGAAAAGCCGATCAGCTGATCATTAAGCAGTTTCATGATTGAAGTAGCAGCAAGAAGAGGCAGTCGCTCCATATATCGCTTGGCAAGCTTAACGCAGGAATGCTTTACAAACATTCAGAGATGGACTTACACACTTGCTTTACTTCTCTCGGGATAACTTTGTCGGAGATGAAATGCCGGGTTGCTAGCGAAGCTCCACATGCTATCCAGACCACCGACAGGTCCTGCATGCCACAGCCGCTCTATAACGTGATGCATACTGCTCCGACGTGCTAACGTTCTGAGGTGAGTTACGGCGTGTTGCAAGTTTTGTGAGGTGCTTTCGTGATATTTAATGGATCGGATTACATTTTTTATTTTTCTCCGATATCCGATCCAGTAATTTAGGTGAGTATCGGACCGATACCGATATGTAATATCGGTCCATCTCTAAAGCTTACTAGGGTTTATTAGACTTAATAGTTACTATATACAGTAATTGACTTCTATTCATTTTACATCAAATTAAAACTTTGGGTGTAAGATTCAGATAATTATTTATTAAAAGCTAGACATTTTAAATGAGAATAAGAAAGAAAAGGATGTCTTTGTGCCCCCTTTCCCCTGTTCATGCCCTATCGGCCCCCCTGGCTAAACTTTGCTAGATCCGCCCCTGCACAGTTACCAGCCGTCAGCTAGAAAAGGATCCTGGTGTAGAAAGTAATATTAAAAAAATTCTAACAACAGCTTATCAAGGTTAAATGTGCATCAAATGCATGCTGAAGCTTTTGGCACAGACCTCACAGCCCGCTGGGCCTTTTCAATTCACGAACTTCTGAAGAAAACCCCATTGTTGTTATCTATATGGTATTTTGACCATGTAAAGATGTAAATATTTTCTGCTCCTCATTTCCCCCCTTCTTCTAGGCGTTCTGTGAGACTCTGGAGGAGAGCAACTATCGTCTTCAGAAGGAGCTGCTAGAGAAGCAAAAGGAGATTGCCTCCCTAAAGAGGAGACTGGAGGAGAGGGAGCAAGCCATCCTACTACTGGAAAAGCATATCAAGTCAGTAGATAAACACAACCGTATGCATCCTTAGAGAGATTCACAAAAGTCTCACATGTGAGAGGAGAATGACCTTTTGGATGTGTGTGTGAATCTCTGTTGCAGCGATGAGTGTGTTAGTCCAGAGTCTCCATGTCGACTGTCAGCTCAGGGCAGTGAGAGCAGTGCAGATGTGGAGTCATCTGCTGCAGAGGCCGATCAGGACATCCCTGAAGACACCGGGTAAGAGACGCTCGCATAAACCACAAATGGCAACGATAAAACAAGGAGTAGGTTTGATCTACTACTCCTCTAATGTGCTCCTGACACCAACCAAAGTTCATGTGATTTCCACAGAATTATATCTGTTTATGCTGCCACAACATCGAAGTTAAAGCAGATTTTCCATTTATTTTAAAAGTGGATCAAAGGTCGAGGGGCAAGGTTCATTTGTGAATTTAAACCACCTTAAGGAGCATTCTCGTAAGGTTAACAGGCTTTCTTGCAAGGCATTTCAGTCCATTTGATTTTGTCCGTCTTGCACAAAACTTGCATGTTTTTTGTCTTTCGTGATAATCTGGAGTTAATAAAACCCCACATAAGACCATCAGGAAAGTTAAAGGCATCACGGCTCATAAACTGCTGGAAGCCTTGAAGCCAAATGAATAAATGATGTGTTGGATTTACAACTGCAGTTAATGTAGTAAACTGGAGATGACTGAAAATCTCAAAAGCTCATTATTAAAACCACTGTTTTACCAAGAGGTAAAGCAGTGGGAAAGTAGAATTTGTCTTATCTGAGGACGTGCAGTTTTCTGCGACTGATTAGGGTGAAAACGGTTTGCACAGCAGAGAACTTGATTTATAGGCCCTGAAGAATGTGCACCTCTCTTACTTCATCCTCTACAACCTAATTTAATTAAATGACAGTATTTACTGATCTCATAGGAGTAAGACTCACAGAGTGCAAGGTTCGGTGTATCTTTCCTCCTCATGGAAAAGGTTTTCACATTTTTAAGCAAGTAGAAAACCGTTTTAATATCAGAATTTAAAAAATGTTCTTTACTGTCAGTAGAAGAGTTAAATTTCGAACATGTAAATAGACAGAAAACAAAAAAGTAAAGACATCAAGTTGTCATAAATATCTCTAAATCTACACAATGTTTATGCTCAAAAAGGAGTGATGTTTACACTTTTAAAGAAACACGAAAAATAAAAATCAACATCACGCAGAAAGGAAGTTGTTCAGTTGTTGGGAATGAATACTGAAATCGACTCTGGTGTTTGCACGGTTTTCTCACTACAATGGGCGTTGTGGGTTTGAACTGTGGTTCTCATCACTGCCCAGATGTTGTTTTTTATTCCAGGATTGGACATTATTTACCAAATACTGGCTGTTGTTATGTTTCTGGTATTTTGAAATCAAGAAATACAAATGTCAACGTTTCAGTGATGAGTTTCAGACCCACACGAGAGTCATAAAGACGGCACACACTAGTGTGTAAATGTAGTTATGGTAATAAAAAAAAAATGGCGTATGCATGTCTGTGAAGATGTTTCTGGTTTAAGGAGAAGATAATTATCATTAATATTCTAAACCTTGTTCCACTTTCTCCTTTTCTTTTTTTAAAATATGTTTTCACTTGTTTTTCACTCTCATATTTCACAGCAGTGCTGCCCCAATGTGAAAATAAAGAGCCCCATAACATGTGAGGTACTTTCAATTGCAGCTCAGCAGGCTAACACTGTGGCATACTGTTTCCTCCCCCCACTCTGTTCTTCTTTCCAATAACATGCATCCCACTGCTAACTGCACAGTAAAGATGTCATGTTTAATGATGTTGGCATGTTTAAGGATGGGTTCGGATTGCTTTCAAGTCGGTCTAAGTGCAGCGCTCACATGGTAAATGTGCGTTTAATTCCCGTGTTCCCCGGAGCTGCACACATTACATGTAAGTGCTGTATTAAGATTTATTTGAAAAATAAACAAACCTGTCTTTAAAGTGCTCGGAGTCGGGATGTTTCTCCGGATTGGGGTGATTTCACTTTCAGTAAAACTAGTTCAGAAAAATGTCTCCTGATCAAAGTCCGGTCTTAACAAACCACATATTGATTTAAACCTGTCACAGGATTATGCTTTTTAAGGGACAACTATCTGAGTTAAAGGATGTGTTTAAAAATAGTCTAGTTTTAAAGCAAGTGACCTGAAATTGATTTTGCCCCAGCTGTGGTGTGTATTTGTTGTACTCCAACGTCCTGTCCTCTCTTCTGTCTGTGCTGCACTGCACTCCTGCATCACATATGACTAACAAATGGTGTTTGTGCCTCCTTTTCACGTGGTGATGTATGTTCATTACATGACCATTGTAGGTGTTTGGATTTGAGGGAGTGCAGGTTTTTCTTTCTTCCTATTCTCGTCTGTTGGATTGACAGCTTCTATAAAAGTACTACTGTATATAATGCTTTGTGAGTGCACGTGATGTTTGAGGATGTAGACGGGACGTAAACAGTCCTGATGCCCTTATCTGTTATCACTTGTGTTTTAACAGATGCTATATAGAGTTGGATAGCAAGCCTGTCTCGCTGTGTTCTCAGGGGACCTGTACGTGCAGTATTCTGGTGCTGCGGCATCAATAACTTGATGTCTCGGTCTCCCCACATCAATGCCTCACACTTTGAGCTATTCTAGTCTCTCGCATCTGCATTTCCTCTTTGGATCTTTGTCTGTCTGTCTTTGTGTTGCCTGATGTTCTCTCGTCCCGTTACCTTCTGTCACGTGCTCAGTGTATTTCTTCTGCTCTGACTTCCCTCTCTCCAGTGGCAGGTGTGAGGTGCAGCCTGTGCGATCCTCTGCCTGTTGGTGCGGTCCGTCGCTCAGCGTCTCTCCTCCCGTCATCCAGGTCACTCAGCTCTACCACAAGAACTCAGAACACTAACAATAAACCCGGGTCTTCCTCGCCATCTCTTTTTGTTCTCCCTGCCTTCTTTTCCTCCTCCTCACTGCAGCATTAGTCCACATGTTTGTTTGGGTTGTTTGTTTTTTAGTTTTTCTTGTGTTCTTATTTGTACTTTGCCTTTACCACGTCCTTTCACATCTCATCTTACTACCTGTCAGAGGGCAAGTGATGTTTCATTGTCCAGTCATGGAGTTGGATGATACCTCAAGATCTGGACTTAAAAGAGAATGGTTGTATACTAAAAGCAACAAACCATGGGAAATTTTATCCGGCACCTACAGAGGATGTTGAACACCTTGTTGGGACTTTGGACTAAATGGATCTGTCTGACAGTGTGTTTGGATTTCTTGGTCCTGATGATTCACTTTTGAACCCAGTGTGTATCCACAAGACCTCATGAGTTAGAGCCCAAAGCCAAAGTCTGAATTTTTGACCAAAAAGGAGAAAAGGGCAGATTTCACAATTGTGACAATCTATATGAAATCTGAATTATAATCTCAATAGTTTTCGCTGCAGTCCTTTGCCTTATGGTATCTTAGTTGTTATGAGAGGCCCTCTTTATAAACCAGGGAAACGACACCCCCGTGTGGCTGTTCAAATAAAAGTCTGACTCAGGATAAGCAGGTAACAGGTGTGTTTGACAGAGGATTGGTAACGATTGGTCTGCAGGTACTTCATCTCATTGCAGTGTACTGCCATTTACTGTTATTGTGGTAGACGGTCCTTCCGTCTTGAAAATTGCCATTGTGTCTCCACTTTCCGGTGCATCTAAAAGCTACATTCCACCCTGTTTTAGTGCCATGTGTCATAAATCATGTCCTGATGGGGGCATTTAGTCTGTACCATACTGTGTCAAAGCCAAGGAATGTAAAGGTCGACATGTATACTAATCGTGTCGTTACCAAGAAACATTCCTGCATATATGCATAAACATTTGAAGGCATTAATTTTCCAGGTGAAGGTCATTTCACAAATCTTTACACCAGACCTCTCCTGGCACTTCTTCTGGATTTCCTTTTTTTTTTTTTTTTCAAGGCCTACTGTGGCGTGATTAAAGGACAAGAATGGCATTTTTGCTCACATATGTAGGAATGAGGATTTGGTTTTAGCTGCTGTGGATTTTAAGATATCAGATCTAACAGCTACTTCTTCGTATTTTGATAATCCACGTAGGACGTTGTCGATTGTTTTGTTTTTTTTCTACTGGCATTGCAGTTACAGCAATAGTCACGTTAGTCATGTTTTGGGGCATCCTAGGAAACCTCGACAGAATTTTTATTTCAGATGTTTCAAAATCCCAGCTGATAAAACTATCGACCAGGTGAGATACTCAGGAGTATAATTATAGAATTATAACTATATAATTTGGGTGAAAGACACAAAGAGGTGAAAGCTCCTCAAGTATACAGTGGTGCTATTCTTTTTACCTGAAAAATCCTAAAGTTTAAGACCTGACGGGCTGGAAAAAGAGGGAAAACAAGGCCAACGTAGTCATCGTTTCAAAGCCTTCAAAGCTTGTTAGGATGCAAAACCATCGGGCTGGTATTTGAGGAAGAAGTGAATGCCACAGGCAACTAATAAACTCACAGTTTAGCTTTGTTGGCTCTTTATCTGCATCAAGACTGTTATTCATTAAATCATCCACTAAAGCCATATTTTTACACTTAAGAGCACTTGAGAGGCAGACGTTTCACGTGTGATCGAGTGTGCTGAGCAGCTGTTGTTTTCACTCTTTCATGATGACTACGAAGGATATAATGGCTACGGGGGATGTTGACTTGTCTCAAACTAGGCCTGGAACAGGTCATGTGATGCACTTTATGGATGAATGGCAACACGCAATGTTTGCTAGGATATTGTTTTTACTATTATAACACAGAAATATGCCTTTTAGCTCACCTGATCTGTCCTGGCTCCCAACTGTATATGAAATGTCACAGCTTGGTTAACTTGTATTTAGTTCTGTTTGTCTGTAAATTCATTTGTTGTATAATTCTAAGTGCCTTGAATATTTCCACTCGGCTCTTTTTTTTTTTTTTTATATGTTGGAATAGCTTTATAGGTTTGTGTACAACGTGTGACATATCCACTACATCCCCCTGATGGAACTAATGTTTTAAAAACACTTCTGTGTATATGTGAAAGAGATGCTTTTGTTATATTACATGAACTGATATGGAAATTTAGTTCAGATATACACTTGTAGTTGCACTATAAAAATTGACATAATCTGTAATGTCCCCAATTGAAAGGGTTTATTCACTGAGTAATCTGAAATGTATGCTGTAGATATTGTTACACATGCTATAGCAAAAATGTTTATCAGAAATATTTAATTCACATGCAATTAAACACGGAGTGATATATTGAAAGCATGTGTTTCCTGTGTCCTCACATTTAAAGCCTTCACTGTGTTTTCAGACAAGCTATAACATAACTGCAGAAGTTCATACTTCCATAAAGAAACAAATCTGTCCAAACCATCATTTTGTCTTTACTTTACTAACCCCCCACAACCTTTTTAATACGCAGCTTTATGGAGGAACTCCCTTGATCACTGTACGTATGCTGTCCAAACAGTAAGTACTTGCAGCGCCCACATGGAAGTAATTTTATTCCGGCACGGTGTAACACTCGAGGAGGCTGACTTTAAAAGGTGCTGTGGCTTTTCCACAGGCTTTCCTTACCTCAGCTGCATAATGGGTGACCGGAGACAGTTATAATCGTATCTCTATGAAACGCCGCCGCCATTGTCTCAAGGCACAGGGCAAAGTACAAGTGTAGATTTCCATTGCTGAATGCAGTGCAGTACTGTCTTTTGTCCAGAACATTAATGTTAAAATTGAAATATACATGAATTTCTTGATTAAAGACGAGTTTCATTGTAAGCAGGTGGTTTCATGTGCTGAGTTGCCTAATACACCATTAATCTCTCACATGTAGAAATGTGAAAACTAATATGCACTTGAGTACATAGTTTATATCATATAATGTTCTAGGATTGAAGCCAGAGAAGTTTGAAGGAAAAATCAGTGATCCATGTGCATCGTGCTGAAATAAGACAGTTTATTTATAGCTGGTTAATCCTGGTGGTTATAGTTAGAAAACATGTGTTTGCAGATTTCTTCTAATCTAACCCTGTTTGTCTGCAAGCCTCTTATTTGTATCTAAACATCACGTGACCACCGACTGCTGATTAATTTTCACTCTCATGTAAGGATCATTAGAAAACCTTGATCTTTTTTCATAAGGATTTTACTCCATTTATCTGCATTACTGTGAGTGTTTCACATCCCTGGGGAGGAAATTTATCTCACTTAATAAATGAAATTGTCAATTTAAAAACTGCATTTTTGTATTTACTCAGGATCTCTTTGTCTAATATTTAGTGTTTGATCTTAAATCTGTAAACGTCAGAAAAAACTAAGAAATCAGAAGGGGGGCAACTACTTTTTCACAGTATGTCTGTTTATCACTGAAACTAGTGGCTACAGCTGAACATGGGTCAAACTGGCTGTAAGACAGTGGCATAGAGAGCATACCTGAAGCGATTCTTAGTGGAGAGCGCTGAACTTACATTTTTGAAAAGGAAATTGTGTTTTTAGGAGAGACAAACGAGTACAGGTCAGCATTAATACTCCACACATGGACAAAAAAGACATTCAAAGACAGTCTGAAAATGTTTATGATATCAGTGAATATGGGTTATTGGCCAAACCAGTATGTATGTACATAAATGATCTTTGATATCCAGTTAGCCAAGAGGATGATTATCTCCAGGCGCTGTTGGGCCAGGGCTTCATGTGCTGCAGAGATCAACCGAGGTTTTTAACACAATCTGAGAAATGTGTTGTTGAATGACCAAGTTAAGTGTGTTTTTCTGTTTCCTAGATTTTAATTGCAAACATATGACAATTCCTCAAACATGTCAAGTTGTTTTCCACCCGCTAGATGGATACCAAGTGGTGCAGTGGTTCACACTGTTTCCTCACAGCAAGAAGGCTCTAAACTTGAATCTGCCGGCTGGCTGGGAGCCTTCCTCTGTGGGGTTCACGTGTTCTCCCTGTGACTGTGTGGGTTTGCTCTGACAGTCTTATTTAATACTGGTGATGGGATGTGGGTTCAGACTGAGGTATAACGTCAGGGAGAGCCAAGGCCAACATAACAAACAAAACATCCCTGATGTAGAAATAAAAGAAACTTACCTAACTCCAAAGAAACAAAATATACAACCTCTAACCATAACCTACCTAACAACACATAAACAGGAGAAAACAGGGTGTCAAAACAAAAGGCAGCTCTCCCCTACAAGCAGTCTGAACATGAAAACAACAATGCTCATACAAGATACAAAGGCATGCAAGCCTGCACAGGTATGGCAACCAAAATGGCCAGAGGGCACAGAAGCACAGCTCCACAGGCCTTAAATAGTGCTCTGCTGATTACCAATTAGCCGGACTCTGCGCAGCATCCAATCAGGACAGAGGAGGTGGAGCCTGGACAAAACAAAGGGTAAGGAGAAGAGACATCCTCCTGGGGGATGTAACAGTCTGTTATTCAACACTTGTGAGTACCTGTGTCTGTGGTTCCTATTTTTAGTTTACAACACTGCACTCCACCTTGTACTTGTTTGCAAAGGTGTCAGGAGAAAGTAAATATAAAACGAAAACATGGCAGCACAGCTCAGGTTTGCAAAGCTGTATCTGAACAAACCTCAGGGCTTCTGGAACAGCGTCCTTTGGACAGAGGATACAAAAGTGATGGCGACTGGCCATAACACAGCATCATGTTGGGTGAAATCCAAAAAAGAATAATGGCACAAACACCTCATACAAGCACAGTGGTGGAGGGGTGATGATTTGGGCTTGTTATGCAGCCACATGACCTGGACGCTCATTTTTCTGGAGTCTTGGCTGAAACTCCACACACGGGCCACCCAACAGGACAATGATTCCAAGCAAAACTGCAAAAATATGCCAGAAGGACTGAAAAAGCAAAGAATCAAGGTGTTGCAAGGGCCCGGTCAAAGTCCAGAACTCAACACCATTAAAATAATGCAAACTTTAGAGCGCTGCGTATAAACCGAGGCCAGCAAACCTCAATAAACTGAATCAATGCTGTGAAGGAAAGTGGGCCAAAATTCCTGAATGATGTGAGAAACTGATAGTCATACAGAAAACAGTTGCTTTGAGTTATTGCTGCTGAAGGTGGTTCTTCAGCTTTGACACGTTACAAGGAAGGAACTCTGCCAGGCTCTTTTTAAATGCATATATACACATAGTTTAAATAGTGTAATCTTTCATATATGGTGGGCCCTTGTTTATCGCTGGAGTTACGTTCTAATAACCCGCGATAGGTGAAATACACGAAGTAGCAACTTTGTTTTTTTACAGTTATTATAGATGTTGTGAGGCTGTAAAACACTACACACTTTATACACTTTTCTCAGACAGGCATGGACATTTTCACACTTTTCTCTCTTGTTTAAACACTCTCAAAGTTCAAACCTTCGTAGAAAAATAAGTCCAGTATTATAGAAGGAAACCAAAGATTAAACCCTGTTTTCAGGTCCAGAACATGGGAATAGAGCAGCTGCCAGAAAACTCAACATTAATGAATCGATGGTACGGACGTGGAGGAAGCAAGAAGAATGAGTTGAGTAAAGTTTGACTTATCTGACTGTTTTGTTTCGCTTAACGCGCCTTATAATCCGGAAAATACGGTAACTTCTACTTTCCTTTAGCATGTCCAGAAGTCCAACTTTCTGTGCAATTGTTAGCATCTTCCTCTGCCTTTTGGATGCTACCTCAGGTGCCTTTGATGGTGCGAAACATCGACGTTGTTGTGTTTGTTGGGGAGAAAACTTACAAACATACAGTGCAGCACTTCTGAGTCACACTGCCAGCGATCGAAAATTTATGTAAATTTGACAAGCTGAACACAGTCTGTACTGTACGGGAGACACTGCAAGGAGGAGATTTATTGACGATGGTCTACAGCCAATCAGGACGCAGAACATAATGCGGCGTTAAAAAAAAAAAGCATGCAAAATTGCACAAAAAAAAAAATCCATGAAACAGCGAGGCCGCGAAAGGTGAACCGCGTTATAGCGAGGGACGACTGTACTGTAAAGACATAATTTTGCCTCTGCTGACCTGCAGAGTGCACCTTCTAATCATTTTATTACTCCCTCTGTTCTGGTTTCAGTCCCACTACCACCCTTTTAGTAACAACACTGACTTAAGTAAAGATGCAAAGTATATTAGTTACCATCAGTGCCCGCTCTTTATGTGATGCCACTTTCGTTTGGGTTTTGACATTTCTACTCTCAGCTTTTGAGTTGTGATGTTGTATGTCTCCTTTTCCTGTGTTGACTCACAGTTTCAAGTGGAGGACACAGACACCAGCTCTCCTCCCATGTGTCTCAAGTGGGAAGTTCTTCTGAACGTTTTCAAGGAACCAGTTAAAGACCCTTCAGGGACTTTCCCCATGAACTGCTTTTTATAAGATTGGTTTTGTGGCAGGTTTCAAGCTCAATAAAGAGAATAATTTGTGTGCCCTCTGCTCCCTGAAGATGTTTGCATATTCCCGGTTAAAATAATAAAAGATGGATGACATCCATAGCGCCATGGCAGCTCACTGTCGATCTTTTCTGGCCTACTGAGCCTTTTTAAAAACAAAAACAACAACATCTGACAGTGACGGAGGCGCTGAGTCTGGTTTTCATATCCTGGCGCATATAGAATTTTTCTTTGATGCTCTTAGTTGCACAGAACCATCTGGGTCATATTTTTCTTGACAGATTGAAATAAAGTAACGGCTTTTTTTAACGGCTTCTTAGGTTTCCATTAAAAGTCGTCATTCATTAAATGCAAGTCATCTTAAATTATCTGTTTGGAAGCTGCCACTGAAAACCTTAAGGCCTTTTTTCCTCGCAATATACTGCTGTTCATTTCTACATATTTAAAAAAAAAAAGGGGGGGAAATAGGTGACGTGACTTAATAAAGGAGAATAAAAACTTTACTTCGGTTTAAATTTTAATTCCAATAAATGTATTCTGCTTGAAGCATATAAGCAGAAAATGAGCAGAGAAAAAGAAAGAAAAATATCTCTATTTTCTCTTGTCTCTATTACAAACTTTGCCTCTTAACAGAGAATGAGTGCGCTCAGGGGTGGAACCCTAAAAATCGGTTCTATTGGCTCAACGTGGGGAAAAGAATCCCAATTTCTATTGTGGGCTTCAGTAGATTTTTTCCATGTACAGGCTGTGATCAGCTGATCTGGGCTACTGCTGCTCTGAGGTTTACTCCTCTTTGAGGATTTACACAACGGCATTCAACAAATGTAAGCAGGTGTTTTATGAGTTGTCCTGTTTATGCTCTCTTTATACTGAAGGTGGAATTCAATAAATAAATCTAAGTATCATCAGCTTAACATTTAAATTCCTGTCTTTCTTATCTTTCTCCATCTCTGAGTGAAGTTAGCTCTCTTTCTTTTCTCTCCCTGTGAAAAACTAGCAACACACTGGGAGACAAACACACATTATTACTGAAAACTTCACTGCATTTGAAATTACCTTTTATTTAAAGAGCATTACCCCTCAGCCCTCTTTTGTAGCACTACCTACATGCTGAAATAAATACTCGTGGGCATCTGCTCTCGTCCCGGTGTTGCTCCAGGGAAAAAACTGGCCCCACTTTAACCCCTGACAACATGACATGGTTTTGCCTCTTTCATCTCTTTTTAAGTGACATGCTCTGGTGATTAATACACGAGTAGGACTTCCGCTCACGTGTTACCGTTTAGCCTCAATTCGGTTTTAAGTTTGAATGCTCATAGTGACGTGAAATAATAATTCCTCTCAAATAGGTTAAAGCAAAAGTATTGAGGCCGTTTTGAAAATGTAAGGAGTGGAAAGTACAGATATTTGTTTAAAGTTAGGCGTGAAAGTTAAAAGTTGTCAGAAAAAAAACAACTCAAGTAAAGATACCTGAAAATTCTACAAAGTACTATTACTTCGTTACGTCCCACCTCTGATGGTGTTGAATAGTGGAACAAAATCTACTTCTCTGCCTCTGTAATTCATCAGTTTTAACTAGATCCCAACACCACTGGCTGAAACCACAGAGCTTCCTCCATGTTTTACAAATGGTTGTAGACACTCGCCACAACTTCTGACCTCCTCTTTTCATACGACAATTTTTTGAACCAGAAATGTTTCATTGGGATTCATTACTCCATCAGACCTGTTGCCACCAATTTTCAGTCCAGTTCTTGTGTACCTTTACGTACCACAGCTAGTAACAAAATGCCTAAAGACACAATTTAAAATCATGCTTTGCTAAGTTGAGCTGTTATTTGTAGACACAGCATTGGTTCATACACTCAGTGCCTTTTTATGCTTGAACAATTCATGAGTCAGTGTTAAATGGCTTGCAAACAATAACATCAAGAACCTGTACCTGACCATTGTCAGAGGGAAATGATCAGGTACAAGGACTGAACTAAAAATGAGTGAAAGAGCAGCCAAAGAGCCAAGGAAAAAACTGAAACAGCTCCAGAAACCCTGGAGGAAAAAAGAGAATCTGGCTACCAGGAAAAACAATACAGAGAAATGAAGGGTGTCTTAAGAACTGCACAGTCCTGTCAATCATCTTGCATAAGAGTCAAGAATTATCTGCTTAAGCAACTCCAAAAGAGACAAACTGTCATGGAAACTCAAAACATTTAGGTAAGTATGTTTTTTTTTTAAGATCTGCTTGATTGATTGATTTCTTTGAACTCTTGAGCTCATAATGTGCTCAAGTTGAAATATCTTTGCTCGCTATACAACTCAGCACAAACTGCAACAGAACTGTGAGCATCGATTACCTATTAGAAGATAATCAGTTGCAGGATCTCCCCACAGACCTTTCAGAGCTCGGAGGCCACGGTTTTTAAGGGGAGGGGTTGGTGATTGAATGGATTTTAAGCAACAATAGAGTCTCTCTGATAATAAAACGCTTTATCAGACTCATTATTCACCAAGTCAAAGATTTTATTGTGGCTGTATTAACATGTGGATGCCAGATGAAGCTCTTATTATGTACATGAGACTGAAAATGTAGCTCTTGTGTCTTATAAATGTATCCATGGGTTTAACGCTTTCTTTATAACCAGCGGGCACACAGGGAGTATAAGTCACAAAGTACAGCTAAATATATATTTTGATAAAGTCCTGACCAAGAATCCCCACCAAGCAGACAAACACATATCTACTGCAGCTATATAAGAGTGCAATGTGGAGCTTAAGGCCAAGCTGCTGCCTTTCATTTCTGACTCGCTTTGTCAGCATGGAAAGGAGATATTGTTACATGTCCTTTAAATCCGCTGCCAATCATTTTAAACACGTTTCAAATTAAAAGCTTCTTTGATATTATGACTGAACTTTCTTCCTTCGTGAAGTGTTGTTGTATAATAATTGAATGTCACGTACAGTTTGCAGGTTTCCGTCGTGTGTGCTTTCTTCAACCTACAAAAGGCAAGGTTCACTGAAGAAGTTTGAACTTTTTATATCCTCGTTCATGTCTCAAGGCTTCAGGGGAAGGCAACAGGAATACAATTAGATAAATTCCACATGGACAAAGTTATCACATAAAAACATCCGTCACAGGTTGCCAGTCTGTGTTCTGTCTCACAGCTTAATCATGTTCTCTAAATTCAGCTCTTGGACTTCAGATAAAATCCAAATAAAGACACACTAGTAACTTCTTTCAGATTATTAGGAACAACATTTCATCCTGTTACATGTGCATGAATAAATCTGCTCTCTTTATGTTGTGAAGTGGCTAATAAATGTTTTTTCTATTTGCGTAAGAGCCGTTATCTTATTTATTTTTTTATATAAAGGCAGAACAAATCTATTTGTTTAAAGTGAATAAAGGGACTCCGTCGGTCACTGTGGTTTGAAGGCGCTGAGACAAAGTGGGGTGTGTACCATGCGTGTGTGAGCCTGCCTCCTTAATATATTAAAGTTGGAGAGGAGTGAGAAGCGGACACAGAGAACAGGCCAGCCAAGTAACAGGTTGGGTTTGAAGGCTTCAGCTGGCATCGCAACACAAGGAAGGCCTTTCCCGTCAGGGGTCCTGTGTGTCAAGAGGGAGATGAAGCTTAGAGTCGGGATGAAGCTGGCACTGCTGTGTCTGTGCATTGTGCAGCTGGCCTTCGGAAGTCGTCGAATCAACGACCGTGAAGCCGCTGCCCGCGGGGATGTGCCGCTGAGGAAGGCCTCTCATGGCACAGGTGAGTGTGTGGGATAACACTTTATAATTTACCACGAGGTCGCTGCTGGTTTACAAGCCAGCAGAAACAGCAGACTGTAATAATGGCTGGACCTCATTAAAGTAATAACCGATAACTTCGTTTTTGGCTATTATAAAAATAAAAAATAATAACACAAAATAAATAAAATGTATTTATTTAAAAAGAATTGCACAAGTCTGCTGTATAGGGTGAGGGACAAAAAGTATAGTAGGACTGACGTAATACCACCTTAAGTGGCCACCTTTATATCACGCTGCTGTTGTGCGCTTAAACAGTCTCAGAGTAAAGCTGGGGGTGGTTTAAATGTGATTTGTCAGGATGAATTGATAAGAAAAAAAAATGGCGTTGCTGAAATTAACCTGCAGTCTCACATAATGTGAGGATTAGTGTGAGTCCTGGGAGTGCTTAGAGGATATGGGACAGCTGCTGGGTTCATTTTGATGTCACATTTGTGACAAAAATGTGTTACAAATGGTGGTGAGACACCAAGTTTCATGAACAGAACAGAACATTTGTGTCTTTCTATCTTTTTGGCTGTGTTCATCCCTGAAGTCAAAACAGCCTTTAGTAAAGTAGAGGTGGGGAATAAATTTTCCCAGTGGCCCACGTGAGAAACCGGGGCCTTTATAAACTTATAAAGAGATAAAAAAATGAATATTGAGCAAAACTGAGTTCAGCTGATTGATGTGGCCCTCAGATACCGGAAAGTTCTACTTGAGCACAGAAGTATGTGTACTTCGTTACCTCCCACCTCTGATGGTATTGCACAGTGAAACAAATAGTACTTTCATTTGATTCCCCATTGGGAAAATGAATTGCACATGCCTGCTTTAAAGGCTGTAAAAAGCACTCACTTTATATGTGTCTTGATCTCCGAGCCATTATCCTCTGTAAACGACACCTTGGTATATGAAATGGCTCTGAATACGCTATCCTACACACAGTGCGATCAAACCTTTACCCACCACCACTTCTGTGCTGTATTTCCACACACTCCAAAGCTGACTGTAAAAATTCAATTGTCTGCACATAGTTAAAGCAGCAAAGAGCATGACAAGCATATTTAGTAGCAGTGGGGACGTGTCACTTTCTGATATATCACTTAGGTCAGATTTACAAGTGTTTAAAGTTAGAGTATTTGAGTTCGCTATCTTTTTTATTGTGACTGATTTATGTGCGTTCAGATTTACTGCTGTGTAATTTTAGCAAAGTTAGACAAGTCTTACTGTTAACTGCAGAAGTGCGCTCTGCTAGGATTACAGTCGGGGATCAAAGCACCACCAAACGTTTTCCACTTAAAGAGTTTAAAGGGTGTTTAAAACGTCAGGCATCTCCCATGATTCATCAGCACAACATGAGCCGCAGAGGAGGAGGCCCACTCCTCGTAGCGCATAACGGTACAGCTGGCATCACCTATGAAAGCGTATATCAACATGACAACACTTTATGGGAGTCTTCAATAATAATAACAATAATATTAATCTTATTTGTGCAATTTCCTGCTGATTGATCAAGTTTTAATATCAAGTGGTTAAAGCATTTTGTTTTTGGGGGGTTATACATTTTACATCCGTGTTATTATTCATGTTATTAAAACATAAATCAGGATTTCACATAAGAAGGGGAAGACACGCGGCAGTAAAAGCTCCGGGCACCTCTATCACCTGTCTAGAACTGACAGCTTGTGGGCGAATAAATCACCTTGTCAGTCTCAGAGTGTGCTGCTAAGCAGGGTGTGAGGTTGCTGCGGCTGCTTATCTATAGAGATCCACCAGTGTCTAGGCAAATCTTGTCTCATCTATTTGAGGAGTGATTTATTACTGCCATAAAATTATATGAGCTGCAAATTGAGAGTTGACCTGTCTCTATAGCAGTATACATTCATGCACTGTCATATACCCCTGGTGTGAACCGTTTTACATTTTTTCAGCAGTCTCAGATATGTGACCTCGGGCCTATGTCACTAAATGTTTTCAGTTACAGTTTTGGAGGAATTTATGGGCCTGCCTGCTCAGCTCTTGGGTATCCAGATATCTCGTGCGTGTGTGTCTAATTAAATAAATCGGAGATGATTTGCAGCTCTTTAGTGGGAAAAAGATTTAGACGTCTAACTTAGAGGATCACATTGAGGCCCTCTGGTGGCCAAAGAGGTGACAAATTACATGGATTAAAACAAATTTACAGAATATTTTTTATCTCATATGATATTAATAAAACCAGATTTATTTTCTATGTTGATATATTTTTTCCCGAGGTGCCCTAATCCTCATCTGTAGCTTTGCCGTTAATAAGTTATAGAACAGAACAGTAACTTTGCTGCGCCAGTGCTTCGTGACTTAAACAAATTATTATAAAAATGCACTTTGTGTGACATGAAACAAACTCTAGAAGTTGTACTTTCATTTATGTGCGTACATTTTGATTCTGTTGTATTATTTTACTCTTTTCTGAACAAAAAACTTGCCTTTTCCTGATTCAGAACTTTAAAAAATCAACAATTTAAAGAAACGTTTGTTGATCAGAGTTCATCATCAAGTCAGTTAAACTTTGGGGATATTGATGTGTTGAGTTAAGTAGCAGAGGGGCATTGTTCATCAGTTTTTGCTGATTTGGTGTTAAGGAAATTAACAACAGGTGCACTACAGGGGCAAAAATGAGACAACCCTCAAAACAGGAAAGTAAAGAGAAGGTTTGTTGATCTTCTTAAGTAAGAAAATAGTTTGATGTTGTTTCAACAGGGTCTACGAATGAAATCAGGGTGAGGCCTCTGTTTGCCAGGAGAGGACATTATGAACGACAGAGGATTCTTGTGCCAGTAAGTTCAAGATCTGTGCTGTTAATCTGTAAGTCTAACAAAACATATACATGTTCATGTTTTAGTCATACGTTATTTCAATCAATCCTTAAAATGGTCAAAAATGTTTAGCATTTACTGTGTGCTGTGGGTACCCACAGTCAAAGCTTTCAGTCTTTGGAGGCAGTATTACTATAAGGATCCAGAGGAGTCAGATGGCTTTTCTGATGCTCTCGCCATCTGTTTTGTTTTTCTCCCCACCTCACAGAAGCCCAGAGGCGGTCCTACTGCTCAAAATGAGATTTGTCCTCCTGCTAAAGTGAGGCCAAATCCTGTGAAGATCAAATGCTCCCAGCTCGCTCAAAGCTGTTTGCCTCAGTCCGGTTGCTGTGACTCGTGTGCAACATGCCACTGCCGCTTCTTCAATGCCATCTGCTTCTGTCGCAAGACAAAATCGCAATCTGAGAAAAACAGACAAAAGGAAACACCCCATCACATCACATCAGAGACGAAAAGTCCAACACACGCTACAGGCCATTGATCCTGCTACAGTGGTATCACACCAACCACTTCAATAGTGATAAAATGACAGGCACATGTCACAGTGCCAGCATCTTGAGTCAGTAAACAGATTTACTACAGTCTACATGACTTTGATACCTCGTATGAAAGGCAGCTGCTTCAACAAATTATTCATCCTAAACATTTATGTTAATGTGAATTTCTACAAATAACTTAGAATGCATATTATTTTGTTTGTAATATCAATTACATTGTTGTTGCATTTTACCTTTAAAAAACAGAGCCTGGTGAATGTATACATGTGTTATTGTTGGTGCCGGTTTTTTGGTAATATTAATACGAATATTACGTTCACAGAATTGCATGAGAAAGCTTTATCTGATTAAAGACTATTCATTTTTTAATCAAGTTTTCACAGTAATCGGTGAGTTATTTAACAACAAGGTTACAGCAGAAACTGAGAAAATGTTTTTACAACCATCTATTGTCCAGATGGTTGTGGAGAAAACCTAACATAGGACATGTAAGAAAGCTGTCCTTCAAAGTAAAACAGGAAGTAATCAAAGGAGACTCATACAGGTATGAATACTAACAGATTTTCAATCACAAAAAACTCTGAAAAAATAAAACAACACAAAAAATTAACTAATGCTCAAATATATTAACTAAGAATAAAAAACTAGAAAACTAAGCCTCACACAACGACACTGCTGTGATAGTTATCCTAAATTTGTGTCATATCCTGAATTTATCAATTTGCTTTCTCTACAATTTTTCATTTTTTATGTTTTTTATTTTTATTTTGCAGTCAGCCACGGCTTATACACCTAGAACAGGATTCAGTGATATGCATTCGGTTTAGGAATCCAGCAACCAGACCAGACAGACAGGCCGAAGTAGCTATTTAGCTACTATAGCTATTTATAGGCATATTAGAACAATGTTTGTAGCCCAGTTAAACAAATACTTCATCCCTGCTACAGAGGAGGGAGGAGCAGTTGGTAGCTTTCTGAAGCAGATGCACGGCCATGCAGTACTCTTCTTCCAAACCAGCCAACTGTATTGCCAACTGCCAATTAGGCAGTTTGTTTGCCATATTAGTGTCCTGCTGCTCAATGTACTCAAAGGAGAACCCGTCATTAGATCATTAACAGCAGGAAAAGCAAAAACATGAATGTTTCACACAATAAGAGCAGGAAAAACGATATTAACAGCAGCTTTCTGTAGGCATGTGGTCATTAGAATCAATAATTGCTCAGCAATTTCCCTTTCATGAAGGGAGATCACTGCATCATGGGGAGTTATGGGAGACAACTCCCCATGATGCAGTGCAACATGAGTTAGACTGTGTGGGTGAGTTGAAGGGACAGGAAGCAATTGCAGATAGGCAATATGTTTATAATATACAATTGCTATGGGTAACTATGCCTTTAGGAGCAAGGAGATAATATCTAACCCCAGAGCAGCTCAAGCTGATGGACGAGGCACAAAGTGATCAGTATTGGTTATTTACAGAATTCCTAGCTGGTCTCTTGATCAGCTGAATTTGATGAGCTGAAGTAACTTGTGGTCTTGTTCACAGACAGGCTGGAATAGCATCTGATGTAATCTCGCTGCTCTATTGGTCTGTTGTGATAAAGAAAGAGCTGAGCGTTAATGCAAAGCTGTCACATTACTAAACAATGCATTCCTACCCTCAACTATAGCCACAAACTACAGATACTACCAGAAAGAATATAATCTTGGATACAATGTACAGAAATGAACTTCCTCTGAAGGGTATCTCGTTCACGGTTAGAGAGAGGACAAAGATTTTGGTTAATTGTGAGGGGCTCAGAGCTGCTGTACCTCCACATTTCAAAGAGCCAGTTGATGTGGTTCAGATATCAGACCAGGATGTCTGGACTATCTATATACTATACACTGGAGCGATTATGTGTCTCCCTCGTGAAGAGGTGTAGATGGTGGCTAGGGGGAGGGTCTGGGTATCTGTGCTTAGATCCAGAGAAGTAACAGAGGATGAAGATGGATGGATGGATGGATGGATGGATGGATGGATGGATGGATGGATGGATGGATGGATGGATGATATCTGATATCCCTTCAAAAATCACATTCACATTATCAATAGAAACACAGATCCACTGCCATAAATGCCCATGCCATAAGTTCACCAGATGATATGAAAGTTAATGTGGTATGCTGCAGATCATGAGTTGTTTCCCTCTGTCTCTGTGCTTTGCTTCTCCTGCCATTCTGCTACAAGTTAAGCTGTTTTTCTTCTGTACAAATATTTTTTGTCCAAACTGTGCACTCATTTAGATGTTTTCTGACAAAGGTCAAACTGTCCTTCTTGAGTGTAACCAGGCGTTTGCACTTTGTGATAAATCCTATACATATCTCCAATCATGAAATTGCCTCTTGATTGTAGATCAAGTTTTCTTAGATTGCTTAGCTTACCCTGTCAAGTTCACATGGGTTCACCTTTTCTGGAACTGCATATTTTGTTGTCTGTTGAAAATAAGTGCAGTGGCGTGCATCCAGGAACATTTCCATGTTCTGAGGAATTATTTATTTCATTATTTTTGTGGGCCCAGTATAACAATTTCCCAAACTATTACACGTGTGAAGTTTTTGTGCCTTTGTGGCACCGCTGTGCTCTTTTAGTGATAATGTGTGTAATGACAGTAGACTGACTAAATGCATTAAAAAATTTACATTAATCAAATTTTAAGAGTGTAAAACCTTTTTTTAAAAGACTTCACTTTTTATTAACAGTTGTGTAAATGTATGATTCATTCAAGTTTTAAGACTGCAGTTGTTCTTGTCCATCCATCCATCCATCCATCTTCATCCGCTTTATCCGAGGCCGGGTCGCGGGGGCAGCAGCCTAAGCAGAGAGGCCCAGACCTCCCTTTCCCCAGCCACCTCCTCCAGCTTATCCGGGGGAACACCAAGGCGTTCCCAGGCCAGCCGAGAGATATAATCTCTCCAGCGTGTCCTGGGTCTGCCCCGGGGCCTCCTCCCGGTGGGACATGGCCGGAACACCTCACCCAGGAGGCGCCCAGGAGGCATCCTTGTCAGATGCCCGAACCAACTCAGCTGGCTCCTTTCGATGTTGTTGACTAAAAGTCATTTTTTAAATAGGTTAGACAGTGATTTTACTCACTGAGCCATTTGCGATATTTTTTCTATGTATTTCATTTAAACTGACGTACTCACCTGCAAATAATTCATGCAAGGTTACAGAGTTTTCTGTGGCCTGATCTCTGGCCTCTAGCTCACCAACAAATGAGGGTCACAAATGTAGTAACCCTGGAAGGTTTTGGACCTGTCATTGTAATAAGTCTCCATTATTTTTTGCAGACTGAGATGAGCTGTTCGCTTGAGAGATGGATGTGTGATGATGACAGCTCTGATGATTCTCAGTCCATCATAACATCATTTATTCAGTTTAAATGTCATCCACACCAGGAGTCCAGCATGCACCATACCAGGACCACACAATTTAATAACAGTGTCATCAATTACATCTGCACTCTTCCTGGAATTACACCCATCTGCCTGCCACAGAACCACAGTTTTTATCTCAGGATTATTTGTTAGTTAGTCAATCATTTTAAGCTCAAAAGCATCCCCTTGACTCAAATGCTATTCTAAATTAGGAAATAGATAATTAGGATTTTTACTTCCATGTGCCTACTAACAAAAAACAGTACAGACTGAGGTTTATTATAATAGTTGATCAATAATACTGGGCGACCACCAACACAATATCATCTTTAATAATAATTCTGAAAACTGATAAAAGTTGTTTGGCAAAAAAAACCACACCCCTTCAGGTTCATGTCCTCCAAATACTTCCCTAAAAAAGAAATTGTAAAAACTTAAACATTGAGACGTATTTTTTAATTCAAACTTTTATTTTTAGCCAAATGAAGAATCTTTTTTCCAAAAGTAACTTCACCACTAATTTGGGTCCTGTATCTTTATTTTAATTCATGTCTACATTTTGGAGTTCAAGGCTTTCAAAACTTCCTTTTACCATAATTTTAAAGGCAGCCTTGCTTTAATTTGCTTTAAAATGTTAATATTGACTACATTATTTGACATTATTTGCGCAAATTAACAGTTGTAATCTTTGGTATAGACAAAAGGCAACAGATCTTAGGAGAAGACCTGTTATTAAGTGTATTAAGCAGGGTGCTGAGATCTGTCGTCGTTTTAGGTTTGGAGTCAATTCTGCATCATATCAAAAGGGGAATAGTCAATTTAAATCCCAAGAAAACTTTCACAAATCTTGTAACAAATGTTCTTAAGAAGAGTCTGAAAATTTGAAATCAGAGACTCCAAGACAAGTGCACATACCAACTAGTTAAACCCACAGAATACTTTTACAGCTACTCAAATTTCTGTTGGATAACAAAGCTTTTTAAAAGCCCAGTTTACCATCTGTATCTGTGGACTGTTCAAAGTGGGTAACTTCGATACACAAACATAACTGACAAAAGCTTTTATGATTCTTGTATGTGCATTTTGTGTTATCTACCCTGTGAGCTGTTGTTCCTGTATAATGACTGTAAGCTTTTCTGAATTTTATTTCATTTTATTGTATTTTATTTTTACTTTTTTGTGCTCCAAACATTTAGTAAAAAAGAGACCTCAATCCCACGAGACGTCCCATTCAACAACCATTACCTCTATGTAAAAGATTACCAGAAACTTTTGATTTTTCCAGACAATTTAATGTAATATTCATTACTATAAGATTTTTTAAATCATCAACCACACACATGAAAAAGAGCAGCAGATCCTCTGAAAACAACACCAGCAAGGGTCTGAAATGTGTCTGTATGTTTCTCTTTAATATGTGGAAAATAAAGTGTTAAATATAAGTCACTGCAGTATTTTTGTTTTGTTTTGTTTTTTACAAAATAAAGCTGGCTCCAAAATCTGGATGTACTCTGTATTTTAAAATGATAAAAAATAAGCATCAGGACACACTGGCAGGAAGAACTAGGCACTGAGCATGTGTGGGGGAAATGTTTCTTCATTGAGGTTTTTAATTTGGAGTGCCCCTTTGCCCCTCTTAAAGCATTATTTGGGGTGGTAGACTCAAGCAGGTTATACATCATGAAGAAGCTCTATCCACAGTGTTTGCAGGAAAAATTCTGCTCCAGTCTAGGAAATCTGAGACAAACCCATTGTTTGATAAGTGGCTGAAAGAATTAGGAAATTTGCTACACCTGGGGAAAAATATGGAAAGTTAGATACAGTATATCAGACAAAATGAGTCTCTTTCAGAAAATCTAGAATCACAAGTTGAAATCAATCTCTAATGGTCTTACAGATCAACAACAAGGCAGGTAAGTAAAGTGAACACTAGTAACACATAAAATCATATATTTTTTCTTCTTTCTTCTAAATATTTGTATTTTCTAAACCTTTAAAACTACAAATATATTTTTAAAAAGTATCAGGTAATAAGAGGTTACATTACATCAACATATTCAGTTACGACAAATCGGCCTAGTTTTCTTTCCTAATGTATCGGTGCCCGCAAGATTTATCGGGGACCTGTGTAGGGACGCACACCCCCTACACTATTTCTCTGGTAAAATTGGTTAAGTAAACGGGACTTTCAGTCAACAATGCTTACAACGTTCAGTAACGTGAAACGTAAAAATAAAGAAATTTTGAGATTAAACAAAGAAAGAGTGTTTTAAAAGGAAAAACAAAAGTTTGGATTTTATTAATAAATTGGATAATGACGGACCGAATACTTTAGTTAAGGGTTTCCGTTTAGACTACATAAAAGTAATAAATGTGCAGTGTATAGCAGTAAGCCTGTTTCGTGTTCCGACTTATTACACAGCAGTATTACCCCTTTTCCACTAGTATCTACTGGGGTGGCGCGCCTGTCGCCCGTGTGTTTTGCTAGTCATAGGCTTCTGTACAGAGATGGCAAGAGAGCCTTAGCAGACTGAGGGGCCTGCTCGGCTAAGGATTTTACTGACACCGTTGCGTTAGCACACAGCCAAGACACAGAGTGTAGGAAAGTAGAGGAACAGCGAGCAAGGTAAAACACCCCTGCTAATGTCACTTAAAGCATTTAGAAAGACTTTCTCCGAGTGTTTAAATAGTATTTCTTGATAAGCCTGTATTTTATATGCAGCCGAACTGGCTAGCTTTGTGATGGCGGACAATTAGCCAAGATGCTAAGTAAGTTAGTCAGATAGCCGGCTAGCGAGCAGCTAACTTGGCTCACCTAGCTAGCGTCTGCTGTAACGTTATAACAATATGCAGATGTAGATTAAGCAAACACGCTACATTTTTAGTTATGTGCCCATTATCACCCTTTGGTTTGTCAGATGGATATTCTACACACAGTAGAAAGGATAGTCACCTAGCGTTAAGCTACTTTCACAAGACTAAAATTGTTTTGCTTTTTTATCTGTAGCTAGCTGGCTACCTTATTGATAGCTAGCTGTGTAGCTTTAGTTACAGACTAGTACTACTACACATTTAAAGGTTGTCACCGGGAGTATCTGCACATATTGTACGTATGTGTGTTGTAAATAGATTTAGGAGGTTAAGTGTCCGAAGGCCAGTAGCTGCCTATTAAGTTACACTTTGTAAGCTAATGCTAGCAGTCAGTAGATTACCCCAAAGTTAGCCGCTGTTCGGTAACTGTACCGGAGTTTGTGTGTTATGATCAGTATTTAATATGTAAATTAAGCATTGCTAGCGTATGGCCTGCGAATTGTGCCTAAGTGGAATCAATCTTCTGCTTTATTACCCATTGATCCATGTGACTGATTACTAAAGATTTTCTCATGAAAGGAAACGATGTGTTACTCTTTAACTTTTAAACGTGTTGACATTTCTAGTCTGGGTGTTTCTCGGGTCGTAGACAGTGCTTAACACAGGTGAATGTGAGCTTGAGCCACAGCTGTTTATTTCAGTGTTGCTCCAACTTGAGTTATCCTATGAATAGTGAGCATAACATGTAACACTTTCAGGGTCTCTAGCTTTAAAGACGAAATTCTGAGCAGAGACAAAGTAAGAGAGACCATATTTATGTGGGCTCCGCTAACACCTGATGAGAATCCCTGTCAGTACTGATTAGGCCTAGTTGCCTTACATTTCCCTTTTCTGGACAGGCTTGGTCTCAGAGAAATGGTCTTTCATGGCTGTGTTTGTTTGAGTGGCTGATGCAGGTTTATGTTTATACAGTATCTGCTATTGTATTTCAGGATTCTTAGTGTCTTGCTGTCTCTCTGTCATGAACAGTGGTTTAGTATTTGGGCTATCACATGCTGTGTATGCTAGTGCCACATTGGAAGGAAATTACTTAGAGAAAAGTGTCTTATTTGTCTGCTGGCTCTAAAATATGCTTGTTTTTGTGCTCTCACTCACTTGCAAAGACACTGAACTTTTGAAAAGCAGGAAAGCAGCTGTGGGTGAAATTAGGAGTTGTAGCCTGCTACCATTGTGTAAAGCTTGTGTGTTTTGCCCATGTGAGAATCTTTTTTTTTAAAGTCTGGCAAAATAAAAGAGAGGTGGACTAAAAAAAAAGCTTTTACGGTATGGGGTAGTGTAAGAATAATCACAGTCTCGTTATTTTGGATAAAGATGAGATTTACTGTATTTGTCTTAAAGTTAGGAAATTCCTGCCACATTAGTTAAAAATAAAAATAAACAGAACAAACATAAAAATAACCCAAGTAAGTAATAAATTAAAAAATAACCATGTCAGTCGGTGTCAGGTTAAAAACAATAGGTATTCAGCATCAGGACTTTTAAACATTTAAATATACTTTATAAGCATCTATGCTTCATTCCTGCTCATGGTCTGCCCGGATGTGTTCTATAGACAGCTGTAGTACAGCGGGCATGTGTGTCTATGTATAAACTGTTATGTGCGTCATTAGGTCACAGGAAGACAGACAGTGCATTAGAACAGACAGCAAAGCTTGTTTGACAGGTGGTGTGAGAAAGGATTTGTCTTGGCTTTTTACACACAAAGGTGTACATTTAGAGAAACAAGGGAAGTTGTCTGCTGTCAAGCTGATTTTTTTTGTTAGCCAGACTCTCCTTTGAAACCTTTGGATTAAGCAGGAACATGATCAGACAATCTTCACAAAATACAAAATGCACGTCCAGCAGTAAGCATGTTACTCTTGTTTTGTAGGCAAATCTAACCTTGTGCTAACCCTGCTGGCAGCTAGCATATTAAAACGGATAAGTAGTCCTCGAGCAAAACAAAGAAAACTGAATTGAACCTAAGATTAAAGTTCCTGTGTTTTCTATGGTTCTATAGGGGTTTTTTAATAACTGAATTCATCTGGTGTTACCCAAGAATCCAGATCCTACAAATAAAGTATTAATTGTCCCCTAGACTTGCTGTTAAACCTCTCCAAGCAGGTATTGAACAGGTTCAAAACGGGTATCTTTAAACACCATAAGCCAAAGTCCTTGGGTGTGTATTAATTGGGCAATTAACAATTTTCAGATTGTCAATATCTCTGAGCTCTTAAAATGTTTAAGTTGTATTTCAGAAAACAAATTTAATTGCAATATTAAATCAGCTATTGAGTTATGATCCTCTTTCAACCCTGGTGATTAGGAGTCAAACACCGCTGTATAAATACCACTCTGTTTCCATATTTCTTGCTCAGAGATGCTGTTTAGTAGTAACCCTCACAGGTCCCACTTTAATCAATACCTGACATAACCCCTGACTTGGGCTGTATCTCAGGAGGTAGGGTAGGTCATCTACTGATCAGAAGGTTGGTGGTTCGATCCCTGGCTCCTCCCCTGCATGCCAAATGTCCTTGGGCAAGATATTAACCCCAAGTTGCTCTCCGATGCATCCATTGGATGTGTGTGAATGGTAGTTAGAAAGCACACAAGCACATGTTTGTGTGAATGTGGCATGTTGTACAGAGTGCTCTGAGTACTCAGAGAGAGCTATATAAGATATATATATATATATATATATATATATATATATATATATATATATGTGTGTGAATTAAGAGAATAGAATTGGCTTGCATGACTTTTAACTCATTCACTGCCATTGACGTCTATAGACGTCAATTGAAAAACTTACGTTGACCGCCATTGACGTCTATAGACGTCAGTTACGTTTTTCAATGGGAGGGGGCAGGTGTGGGATTTGAAGGGGAAGGTGACTGGAAAGGCAGAAAAACCCCAAGGGCACCTTACAACACCGACCCTGATAGCAGGCTAGATGGTGACCTAGGCAGGCACCAACTTGAAAAACTGAAGCCCACCAGCAGTAAAAGTAGACCTGCAAGGAGGTGCAGGGTTTGCGCACGTAAGGGATTGCGCAGTGAGACAAAAATGTGGTGCAAGTCTTGTTGTGTGCCCTTGCATCCCGGAAAGTGTTATAATGATTACCACACAAAAGTGAATTATTCATTGTGAATAAATGTTTCACTATGTACATTTTATTTTTTCATATATTTGTAAATAAATTGTTTTGATAAAACATAACCTTTCTCAGTGTTATTTCTGTTTTATAGAAGTGAAAAACTATTTTATATGTTAGAGGTGTCACAAAGCAAGAAATATTAGTGTCAAAGGCACTTTTCTGCTTGAAATGTATTTTTCACAAAAAGCTCGTTTTCTCCCTTTTTTTGGTCAAAACAGGCATTTTTGGTGGAACCCACCTCTCTTCTACAGCTGATTACTAAAGAATGGAAAATGGTAGAAACAAGCTTTTTTTTTTTGGATGAAAGAAGAGAGTCTGTTCTTCATTTTGGTAGGTTCAGTGTTTATATGCTCATAACACACAGTTTTCTGTGGCTCTTCAAAAATGAGTAAAAATGCTCAAAAACCCTGGCAGTGGGGAGTTACCTGATTTGAAAATGGCTGGCAGTGAATGAGTTAAAGTAGTCATTGTAAACCACACATGATATGAAAAGCTGATGACTAGTTGATGACTTGGAAGAATGGTTGAATTTCCTCATATACTTATTTAGTATATTTTTCCCATCTGACTGAGGCTGTAATAGGTTGTGGATTTGCTCTGTGTTACTTGATGGATGCTGTCTTTTGCAAGAAGCTGTGTCTGACTAATGTGCTGACAGTGGTTTAGTGTCCAGAAGCCTTAACATCAGTTGACTCTTCACTAAGCCCCACACGAGCATTATAACTATGGATGGGAGGCTTGTCAGGCCTTTGGAAATGTTGCAGTAACTAAAGTAAATTGTTAGTGGTTGCCACAGATTTGAATTGTATTTGTGGCACACTAAAAATTTATAAGGTGCTACTTGGAAAATGTTTTAAGTACCAACTATTTTGAGACAAATAAATAACAGAGCAGTATAATCAAATGCCTCTCCAGTGAGTCTCTCATCCTACTAGACTCCAACCAACCAGTCTTAATTTTTTTGGGCTGCTCTGCAACCTCAGTGAGCTGAAGGGTTCAGCTCACAGTGGGTCTCCAAGCAGAACAAAGACTCCCGTCTCCAGCTGCAGTCCAACGTGGAGTCTTGGAGTCTGTGTTTACATGATAAGACACTCTGGAGAAACAGCTTAGTGACAGTGGTCTCTGCAGTGATGTGGTCAGTGAGATGGCTGGTAAGAAAACATGAGCTGGGATGTGTGGGGGACCTGAACTTTCAAAATATGGGCAAGGGCATATCTGCTAGTTAACTGATTGCAGATGTAGTCATTGTCTTGTAACAATAAAGAAATAAAGCCAGAATGAGTTGCCAAATATACTTGAGCAGACATAAACGTGCTTAGATGGCCCACCCAAGTTACACAAGATACTCAGCTTTAGTTCTGTTAACCTGAAGCGCTTCAGCACTTAGTGTCCTTACAGTTTGATTATTGTGGTTGAAATAAATACATATCAAGTCGTAACTATATATTTGTTATCTTAATCAGGTCAGAGGTCAGACCTTTCTACCAGCTAAATCTTATCCTAAAAACCTGTGCTCTTCTGTTTCAGTGGCACCATGGGACACGGAGTAGGCTGAACCAGATGGTCTAGCAGCACACACCAGTTGTGAGTATACGTGATTTTTGTTTTTTTATTTTTCTGGAATTTCTGTGGAGAATTACAGTTATTGGGTACTATTCATATCTGAAGAGATAGAATAATATAAGAATAAAACTGTAACTCCATGTATAAAATAAATAATTCCAAACCATCAACATTTGTGTTTATCTGAAGCACTTTACACTCCACAGAAAGTAAAAGTTCTCCCAAATCTGTCCTGGTACTTCTGTGGCATAGCAAGAGAATGCTGTCTTGTATAATTTGAAGAGAAATATTCTCTTATTAAACCCTGGCCAAGTTTGAATTTTAGATTAGAGTATTTTAAAATTCATTTCCTGTTTCAAGTGTAGCCATAGTTGCAACTGCTTTTGACTCAACATTTCCCTGACTGTGCTGGATTTAAAAAAACAAAAAACAAACAAACTGCACGGGTAACATGGTCTCGCTTTCTCACTCTGGTGAAAGAGAATATAAAAGTGAAGGCTGCTTACAGAGGATGTTGATTAACTTTGAGGCGCTGTTAGCTGGTTAGACCTCAGTTACAAACCTGTCATTCACAATATGCAGCTTTTTTGATTTCTCTGTATTCTTATTGAGAAATATTGGCGCTCACGTTTCTTTTGTGAATTGACTCGGTCATTTGTGTGTAATGTTTGCGGGTTTAAAGGTTTTCCACTGTGGTGTATGACATGGCCACGGCCTCATCTAGAGCAGAGACTAGCCATAACCACAGAGGAACGTCACAACTCTATGCCATTGGTGAGTAAAACACTGTAGGCTACGATGTGTAAAAGTGTCAGTCGCCTCAGGGTGTTGCCACTCCCACAAAAAGCTTATGTTGAAGCACTCTGTGTACATTTTCTATGTGAATACTCATGTATCACACTTTATGACCTAAATGTCAGAGTTAGTGTCACTTTTTCTGCTGTAAATATAATGTAATTGAGTTTAAATGGTGTCTTTCATTTTCTCTCCATCAGTGTCCTGTGCCAAACTCAAGAGGAAGAAGAGTTCCCTGTTTGGGACTGCCATTTATGTGGAGGTGACAGCTGAGGGGGAGACGCGGCGCACTACAAAATCTCATAGCTCCTCCAATCCTAAATGGGACGAGAGGCTCACTTTGTAAGTGTGCTGTGTACAACTGGCTGACAGCGTTCAACAGGCTGTGTGTTGAAGCATGTCATTTTATTTAATGTCAGTGGCTGTTTCTTTCATCTTTATTTATTTAACAGCTAAGTTTGTGGAGACGAGACACGCGCACACACACACACACACACACACACACACACACAAACAAGCAAAAAGGTATGACGTTTCCAGAAGCTGTTCTGCAGTATTATGTGTTGACATTAAAAGCTGTTGACAGAGAGTTTCTGTGGTGCTTTGTTTTTTGTTTGGTTCAGCAGTCTTATACAGTATTTAATCCAAGAGTGGTTGTTGAATCTTATTAGGCAATCATAAGAGCAGGAGAACCCTCAGATGGCTGATTTTATAAGTATTAAACTAAGGGAAAAGTTGTATGATAATATACAAAACTCTTTGTATCATTTAAAAGCCCGCAGTTCTTTGAGTGGTCAGACTGGACTAGAAAAGTTCTGTAAATGGTGTTTTTTAATGGAGCCATCATCCTGAACATGGCAGACGTTTGCAGCTCTCTGGCTTCCGACTGGCTCAGCCATATGTCAGAAGCATGTCGTTGGAAATGCTAATTGGCTGGATGGGGTCATTATTGCTGACAAGACAGAGCGCTGCTTGTTTGTGGTCTCGTGTTTACACAATGGATGTTTTGCAAGCTGTTATGGGTGCTACACAAAGGCTTTAATATTCAGTGTTTTTCTTTAGGCTGATATTCAGAGACCTAAATGTAGTTACTGTGCTGCATAGTGTTCATTTTGAAGATGGAAATCAAAGGGTAGTGGTATCATGTGTGCTTGGTACATTGGTTACCCAGGATAAATAACAAGTTATTGGTGCTCTGAGGGGATGAAGGTGTTGAAAAATAGAGAAACTAGAAGAATGCAAAGCTTCAAAATATTTTTTTTTCTGTTTGTTGTTATACTTTCCTGAGGTGGGGAATAACTGTTGAGAGGGGGACCTGTTGAATCATAGTTACATGTCATATCAATTCAGTGTGTTCCCTTTGCTCGCCTTACCAATAAGTTTATTCACTGATTCACACACAAATGCTTTATAAAAGTTCTAGAGTTGCTCTTAAATCTCAGTGTATTTGAAATATAAGTCTGTGTGAGTATTGCAGAGCGTTTCAACAATAAGAGCCTTTTATTCCTTAGTTGAGTCATCCTAGAGTAAAAAGAAGATTAAAATACTGCCAGTTTTGTTTTTGTTTTTTTAACTTTAAAAAACTAAAAGTACAGTTTTAACTGCTGCTCTTCCTTTTTGTGATAGCATAAATCTATTTGAATTGTTTAAAAAGATTTTGGGGGGAATTTCAAGAATTACACATATTTTGTGCGTGTTTGTTTATGATTCTCTAGGAATGTAACTCCAAACACACAGGTGGATTTCAAAGTTTGGAGCCACCACACCCTGAAAGCAGATGCTCTGCTGGGCAAAGCCACGCTGGACCTCACTCGAACCTTGGAAGACCATGGCAGAAAATGTAACTTTTTTGTTACAGAAAGTAGCAAATGATACATGTGGAAAGTGTAGGTTGTAATTTGTCTAACTGTTTAGTAAATATACGGTTAGGACAGCATCAAAACAGGGTTTTTCCCAGCTCAAAAAATGTTTGTATTCAGGAGAAACCCAACAGAAAACCACTTCATTATGGATTGTTTAAATCAGGCTCACTAGTACTATGTGTTGCATGACCCCGATAATATCCTCCAAAGATGCAGAAGCATAGTGTCATGTAATTTTAGGGTTGTTTTTTTTTTTTTAAACGTTATTTGTAATTATTATTTGCTGTTTCTAATACTGTCCTTGCTTTGAATCCACAGTAGAGAATGTGAAGGAAGTGCTGAAGCTGAGTGCGGAGCAGAAGGGGGTGACAGTGCCCATGGGGGAGCTGACCGTGTACCTTGATGGACTCACTGTCACCGACCAGGAGGAACTGGCACCACTTACCAACGGCAATGCACCAAATGGCTCCAGTGAGCTCAGTGTTTATGTCAGGGGTGGGTGATTTATTTTCTTTTTTCTTTTTCTAAGGGAGAGGAGGGGCGGAGGGGTCTTTCATCTGTATTAACAGTATGTGAATGGATTGTGCATACAGATTGAGTTGAATGAATTCCCAGCATACATAATCCCGTTATCTCTAGGCTAACATTGGTTTCTTAAATCTTCAGAGGTCCAACAGAATGGTGACGCCATCCATGAAAACGGAGATTCATCTTCCTCATCCTCAAGGGCTGCCAACAGGTAAAACTGAAAAGGCAAACTAACCCTTTTTGGGACATTTTATGTTCGCTCGCATAGTTCCCCCCCCCCCCCCGCGCAAAGCAAATTTCTATCTACTTAAGAATTACTGCTTCAAACCAGGGAGCATGCTTATTCTCAAGTTAAAGAATGCTAACAGGCTGATAAGTGTGTTAGCCTTGTTTCAATGCAATAAGTTGTGCTGGAATACACGAAGCCATATTTTTCCATTGCTGTTTATACTCATGTCCTGTTTTTTGCTAGCCCCGTGAGGTCTGTGTCTTGTCTTTCTCTGTCTTGCTACTTCTCAGTTAAGACCGTCGTCCCCTTTGTGTTTTAATTTCTCACGCTAGCTGCTTGTGCCAGTCTTATCTGTCACAAGTGCCCTTCAGTGAGCTGTACTGGCTTCTATTGAAGAGCCACAAAAAAAAATACTCTTCACAGCAGATGGGGGGTGGTTATGAGGGTTGTGGCTGCTTGGCTCCTCTCTGCATTGCAGCTACTGAGAAGACTGCAAGACACAAACAGTAGGATATTTAAAGCTGTTTCCACTTCCTGGGAGTTCCAGAAATGTGCAAGTGCACAGACAGATTGCAAACACGGCCAGCCGAAGGACAATTGTGGCGGGCAGACATAATTTTCCCCATGTCATTGTTACCTAAACATTGAAACCCTAAACACACATCTTGAATGCAAGACAGTTAAAGCAGCAAATATATGCACATGAATCCATCTCTCTAAACAATAGTCTGTGAACAAATCCCCTTTAAACCTTTTAAGAAATGTATAAACAGGAATAAGCATAAAATAATGACTCATTTTGAAATCATTTTTACATAACATTAATAAACAAAGTGAGGATGCTCTGAGATGCCACAAGAAACTGTGCCTTAGTGCTTGCTTGAACTTTAAATGCTACTACATTAAATTTTCCCTAAATTGTTGTGAACATAAAATGTTTGTGTGTTTGAATAACTAAATAGTTGGAACCTATTAAAAACCCAACTTCATTGTGGTTTTACAAAGGTAGTTAGCAGTCTCGCAAACTGTATTGAATTTTTAGTTGCAGATAAACTGAGATTCTTGCATAGACGTATATGACATGTCACCCGCTGCTTTAACATCCTAGACAGTATAAAACATGGACGGAGCTTCTGGGTGGAAAAGTAAAGGTAATGTGGCTTAATTCTGTCTCTTGGTCACCAGGGCCCTATTTCAGGAAGCCGGTTTAGAAAACTCAGAGTGAAAAACGATACTCAGGGTTGAGTAACCCCGAACTGTCCAACTCGGAATATTCGGTTTCAGAAAGGCTGATAACAAGTAGTTCAATCAACGTGGAGTTGCTTTAACCCCAAGTTAAGCGCGCGCACGAGGATACATAAAGCCCTGATTAGTGGAGCACAGATTAAGCGAGTCACCATGGAGACGGAGGGAAAGAAGGCGCGGTCAATGTATTTTACAGCGCTTGAGGCCGAAATTCTGATGGCAGTATAGGGCTTTGGAGCGTGATGTCACGGGGGTGGGCGATAACATGCAAATTTTGCGGGACAAAAGTAACACAGCCTCAGCTACAAAAGAAAGGGAGCATGCATGGCAAAACATGGCCGACAGAGTCAATGCATGAGTGTTAATTTAAACATTGATCTAGGGATTTCCACCCATTTAACACTTATTTTATTATATTTTATTTTATTTTTTATTTCATACATTTTATTTTGTGATGTGATGTGAGCGCAGGTGCAACCCAACAGGCCCCAAATGTTCCTGGCAGCAAGTAAAAATGAAATATAAAAATATAGTCCAAAAAGGTAAGGTGTAATTGTATTATGAGCCATAGTGCTTGGTCTGTTTGTCCTATATAAATCAATTGCAGTTAGAGGCTACATTAATTTTCTTTCTGTAAGCACTTATTGAAATTATCTGAGCACATTACAAGTACATATTTGCTTACTCTGTATGCTCAAATGTGACCCGTTATAGCCAACAGAAAAAAAGCGGAGGCCTGAAAAACAGGTGGGGGTCCTCCACCACCACCACTCACAGAGGCTGAGCAGTTGGCTTCCACATTTGTGATAATGTTGGCAGCATCACATATGATCTTCACAGTGCAGAGAACACAAATTAGCATCCATTACTATAATGAAATAATTTGTTAGTTTGAAATGCTACAGGGAACTATGTACCTGTACATTAATGCTGTGGAAAGACTTCCTGTTCACATAGTCTCCTTCATTTACTGAAGGAGCAATGATTGGAATGTGAGTGCCATCTATACAGCCAATCACGCCTGGGAACCGTGAGAATAAATGTAAAATTTAAGTAGTAGTTCAAGTATCACCACATCATGAATTAAGTTTCGTTCATCCTGATACCTGCAATTTTGTGGCATCCCTCTTTGATAAATCTTGTGGGTCTGTGACCGGGGAACACCACAAACGAGTGCAGGAGACGTTTCAGTGCAACTGTAACATTCCTGACTGCCCGACAAACGGTAGCCTTGGAAACGTGCTCAGCGTCACCAATATTATACAGAAAGCTCCCGTTTGCAAAAAACCGAAGTGCGATACGAATAATATGTACAGAACTGAGAGGATGTCCGCGATGTGTCACATGAGCAATATTAGGCCTGAGGATGTTATTCAAATAAATTATAGATTGTGCTGAAAAACGGTAACGTTCACACAGGAAATCATCAGGAAATGATAAAATGTCCAAACGCGCTCTAATCACTCTCTCCCGGCGGAGAGCTCTGCGGAGAATTTGGGCTTCAACATCTACTGGCTCTTCAAGGAAGGGACACGCCATGTCTGACACTTCCTACAGTCAGGTTTCCGACAAAGAGGCGGAGAAAGTTAGGGTTAGTTGAAGTAAACCTGCTAGGGGGCAGGTTAGCTTCACGGAGTGTGTTGTCATAGTAACTCGCTCAGAATTAATCTAAACTCGCTTTGTGAAACTGAAAACCCAGAGTTTTCGTTAACTCAGGGTATACTTACTCAGATTTTGCTCTAAACCGGCTTCCTGAAATAGGGCCCAGGTAGTCGGGATGGCAAACGCATTTCCAGTCCTACAGAATGTTATGAAAAATGGCTTGCTGTCGTGACCTATGTACACAATTTCCTGCTATATTAATGGACTCGGTCATTTATTTATCCATTTATATGCTGAATAATAAATCTTGATCATGCAGTATTTCAAAATGCATTCATTATCCAGGGCATCTTCATTGCCTAATGACATGTGAATGATAAGCAAGTAGATTCACAGTTAGACCCGCCCCTGCTCATCACATCTGGGTTTTTGTTTTTTTGTTTTGTTTTTTCCCTTAAACCAAGATGGCGATCATGAATACACCTTCTGAAGGCTTCAAAACAGAAATTGAGAAACCAGTGGATGATGTCACAGTTAGCTACAGCTCTCTTTTATAGTGTCCATGCAACCTACATTTTTGTGTTATTATTTTAGTGTTTTTTTGTTAACACCTGCAGTGAGTTCACTTACTTAAAACCTTCAGTGCTCAGCAAAACCTGGCTCTAAATTATTGTTGTTACTGTTAAGTGATCTGTATCGTTTCACACAGGAGGCCTTTTTCTCCCTTTGTAATGCCTGTGCCTTGATTTCTGTCTTCTGTTTATTCCTCTTTGATTTGTTGCGTTTCCTTCTTTTTGCCGCCTGTCCCGTTTGGTTCTTTTGCCATCAGAATTATTGTCTGAAGGCAAAGAGAGAAGCCAAACGGAATTACTTTACCAAGTGGACCATACCTGCCTTACCGTATTGGTCCATTTAATTGACCTTTGTTGTTATTAATATTTATTTTATTTTCAGTTGTTACAGACGGGGAAGACATGACCGGGGAGAGGGAGGGGAAACAAAGACGGAGGGGGAAGAGGAATACTGATGAAGGGCAAAGAAAGGGGGGGGGGGGGGCAAAAAATACATATCACCTGGATCACCTGTTGAGGGGGGGGGGGGGAGAGAAAACAAGCAAATTAAAAAAACAGCAATATAATAAACACAACACCATCGTGATACTCTGTGTGTGTGTGTATATAGCAGTAAATATTAAATATTATTATGCAGCACATAAGATTTACAGCGCACAGTGTGCGTTCAGGTAGGAGCCAAAAAGGGTGCAGTTTGTGTCTATGAGCACCCGTGTGTACACCTGTGAGCATGAGCGCACTTGTATTTAAAGTTTTGTTGCATTTCCTTTGTTCTTTCCCCTCAGTTTGTGTTTCCAGTTTTAAATGGTCAAGTAAAGGAACCTTTCTGTGGATCTAGCAGGTTTTATAACCTGTCAAACCACATGATAAAGCCTGTAGGCCTGTGATGCATTTTTGTCTTCAAACTGTGCATGTTTTTCTGTTTTTGTAATTGGTACCCTGTCTTTTGTCTCAGCATCACATCAACTCGCCTTAAGCAGGTCCACCTGGGTTTGACTCAGTGTTTGAAAATCTGTTGGCATCACTTCCTGTGCACAGCATCTTAACAGCTTTTGAGTCGTAATTATAGGGAGAGCTTTTATGGCTTGTAAATATGCTGACTAGTAAAAAAACTCATTAATGTGAGTTATCTGTATTTGCCATCTCTTTTGGGTTTTCCTAATCACACAGAGAACCCACCTCTCACAAAGACAAAGGTTGGCCTTGACAGCAGGTTTTGCGATGGTCTCTTTCTGTCAGCTCACAAAGGAGCCTCTTTAGTTGTACTCATTACATCACCGTACTATCCTATTATAGCCTGTTTTCCTCTACAAAACAATCAGTTCAGTGTTATAACTCAGATCCGATGGCCATGGAGGCAGTGAAGTAGCACACAGTTGCTTGTTCTCATGAGCAATTCAGATTTGAATTAAAAAATAAAAAGATGAAATCTCCTGTATTTTATCTTCAAGCACAGTGAATGGTACAGACTTGGGCCCAAGGTCAGGTTCCTGTTCAGCCTCCAGTGGTGCGGATGGTCAGGTGCCTTCAAGCTCCTGCAGCCCTGCTCTTGGTCATGTCGTCAACGGAGACTCCACAACCAACTCCACCCCTGTCCACCAACCCTCAGACAGTGATAATGAGAGTAGGATGGGTGAGTTTGCACATGCTGTAATGTCTACTTTACAGTACACATTACAAAACTCATTTATCGTTGTTTTTTGTTTTGTTTTTAGTTTTTTATTTTAGACAAAAAATAACTTGATTTGGATAAGACTGAATATTATTAGAGCACCCTGGTAACATTTATATGTTATAGTGCCTTGGATGGTCTCAAACCACCTCAGGTTTATGCTCTCCATGGTCGATGTGAACCTAGTGAAGAGTAGAGAAGAGGAGTAATTACATTAAGGGAAGCCTTTAATCTCTGCTGCTCTCAGCACCTCTATCCAATCTCCTTGGAAAGAAAAGCGAAGTGAAAGCAGAGTGCACTTAAACTCGGAGGACAGGCCACATTGAGCTGAGATTCATGACAGAATATAAATTTTTTAATAGCATTGCATATAAAGAACACACACACAGTTAGAGCAAATGGAAACTGGCTGTGTGGGGTTATCAGAATACCAAACTGGTACCTGGTAAGAGTTCCATAGGCTAACTTTGGTGCATGAAAAGTAGCTCAAGTAGACAGTTTTCACCTTCTAAAAATTTGGGTTCAATTAATAATCTTATCATTCATTTTGTTCTCATAAATTCCAACGTAATAGATGTATTTGCCTTCACAGAGATCCTTGCTGATAAGCCGGTTTCTATCACTTTATCCATGTTCTGTGGACATATGCAGACTCCTAGACTGTTACACTAAAAGTCGGTTGTTGCAGACAACAGCTTAAAAGACTGATTTATTTATTTATTTATTGAGGCATTGAGGCATTACTGACATCAATGGATTGAGTTATACAAGTAAACGGCACTCCGGTCTTATTGTGACTTGCCTGCAGTCAATGGGGAGTCCTGTGATGCTGCTGAAGGGCAGTCATCTGCGACAAGAAGTGATGTGCTGCCCTCTGGAAGTGACCACGAGGACTGCATTCAGGATGCTGCCCTGCCAGACTCTGACACAGCACCAAATAGCACATCTCAACCCCCGCCTGCTTCCACATCATCGTCAACCTCTTCTGTTGCTGCTAATTCTGCCACTGCCGTTGCTGCATCCTCTTCTTCCTCCACATTCACCTCTCCAAACCAGGGGGTCACCACGTCCTCGTCGTCATCCTCCCCGGCGCCTGCTGAAACAAATGCTTCAGGAAGTGGAGGTGGTAGTAATAGTAGCAGTGCAACAGTAACTACAGATGGGGCCAAGCCCAGGCAGCAGGTCCCCAATACTGGAGCCTCAGATCCTCTTCCACCAGGGTAAAAAAAAAACACAAAAACAACCCCTGCTGCTCATTTACTGATCAGTATTACTGTATTTATTTTGATTTATTTCTGTTTTCAAATTACCTAAACACCAGTGCGCACACAAATATGACAACAGTAGAGTGACGTTGACCAGAATTTTTCATCCTTTGTTTGTTGTTTAATTTTGCATCTTTTAGGTGGGAGCAGAGAAAAGACCCACACGGGAGAACGTACTATGTAGACCACAACACCAGGACGACTACTTGGGAAAGACCACAGCCGCTACCACCAGGGTGAGGGTCTCACCTTTGTCTTATGTTGTTGTCACACTTGGTGTGTTTAGTCTGTTTAAATCAAACATGAACACAATAAGCACTCAGGGGCAGACTGAAACAACAGTTCCAAATGAACTCCAGAGCAGTGCATTTACGTTGTGAGCATGATCCAACCTTGATCCAAACCAACTACCAGATGCACGTTGCAAGTCTGGGCCAACAAAATTCCCTTAGACACGTATGCTTTGCATTCTGGGATCCACCAAAATATTATAGTGCAGGTCTATACGGGCTAGCAACTAGCTGTGAATTGAATGTAAATACTCCATGTTCTCCTATAGTCCAGAATACAGCACCTTCTTTCTATATTTACTTTTGTTGTTTGCAGGTGTAAGTAGTTATTTCAGTCTTTTTGTTTAATCACCTACATGTCAGTTTCTGGCATTGAAATGTACTTTCATGTGTATTTCTCTATTTTTACCATCCCATCTCATTCCTTCTACCAGTTGGGAACGTCGAGTGGATGACCGGGGTAGGATCTATTATGTGGACCACAACACCCGCACCACCACATGGCAGCGTCCCACTATGGAATCGGTGCGCAATTTTGAGCAGTGGCAGAGCCAGCGCAGCCAGCTGCAGGGAGCTATGCACCAGTTTAACCAGAGATACCTCTACTCTGTAAGACACATCACCACACTCGCTCTTCTGCCTAATTACTTGTTTTCATATTTATACATATAAATAAGTAACTTACATGCTGCCCGTTTAAAAGAGAGGCTCTAATACAATCTAAAATAGTGTTATTTTGATTGCATTATTATTAGTATGTAGACCAAGCCATATCCCTTTTTCTTTTAGAAGTCAAGGTCCTCATCAAAAAGAAGCCCTGAAGCCCTAATGACTGAAAAATTTGCACTCTTTTCACTTGTTTTTATAACAAGTGCCCTGTAAATAAACTCAGAGCAAAAACCACATTTTGCTGACTGAAATGCTGCTATCTGCTAGGGCTGCACGATTAATCGTTAGAAAATCGTGATCTCGATTCATATTTATGTGCGATCTCATTTCCAAATGACAACGATTTAATAAAAAAATTAAAAAAAAAAAAAAAAAGACGACGATTGTACCGCATTTTGATCCGGGACGTACTCTGCATGAAAACAAGCGCTCACTCTTCCTGCTCAACAAATGACAAGGGCGGAGCCTTATACCACGTGATACAGAAGCTGTGCCGTGTGATGCTAAAATTAGCAGGGAAAAAACAACGGAGAGCACGTCAGGGATGACGAGAAAGTGACAGGAGAAAATCCGTTCCGGTCAACCACCCAAACATCAATAACGGGAACCTTATACAGCGCTTCCCTACACCCGTCGAACTCCCGCAGGCACAAAGAAACTACGGAGGCTATCACTTATCACCTGACCAAAGATATGGCTCCCAGCAACACCCTAGACAAATGCTACACAGTGCCGTCCCACAACTATTTTTCTATTGTTGCACTACCTGCTCTATACACGCAGCGTCGAGCAACGGTGGAGACGGAATTTCAAGCAGTTCAACATTTTGCGGCAACAACAAAACGTGAGACATTTGTTGTTTTTATGTTTATTTATTGTTTTTATGTTCAGTCTCAACTGTTACGAAGTTGATGTGCAGTTAATAAGTGCAATAAATATTTATACTGGAAATATTTATACTGGAATTTATACTGGAATTTATACTGTATACTGGAATAATTATACTGGAATAATTATACTGGAATTTATACTGTATACAATAAATATTTATACTGGAAAAGAAAATCGTGAGAGAATCGTGATCTCAATTCTAAGCCAAAAAATCGTGATTCTCATTTTATGCAAAATCGTGCAGCCCTACTATCTGCCGTCCTTTGATCTTTCACTCTATGTAATCTGTGCATTACTGACTCAGCAGACTAAGTGGATACACACAGCTTTCAGGGTTTATCAGCTTGTTACTTATCCAGCACTACAGAAAATGGCAGACATCAGTGTCTCTGACCACTTTAGATTAGCTGTAGCATGAATGTAGAAATATGTTACCAAGTTTAAGCCAACTTTCGTTTTTTCCAAAATGATTTTCATCCAGTAGAATGAATCTCATCAAATTTCATTTGTAAAAATACAGAGCTTAGAGATTAACTCAGCTGTGGTTTCAGTCATTTTCACCACCAATTTTACAATCTCCCGTAGCCGCCTCAGTAAACAGGTTGTCGTCAGTCTTATCATCATGATGAGCTCAGACATTCAAAGGACCAGCTGTTGATGGTCATTTTTCTTTCCACCCTTAATCTCGTCTCGTTGTCTCGGGACTTTTGTTTTGTAAACCCACTTACTAAATATACTGTTGGCACCCAGCCCAGCTCATTTAGCCCAAAGGTGAGAAACAGAACTTAATATATGAGAGGCGGTCTTTTATCAGTGATGTCGTCTTCACATCTTCATGATTAGTTTACAGCATAAATAAAAAGGCAAGTAGGTGTTAAGCTTCTACCAGTAGGCAGCTACAAAGACCACTTCACATCAAGTACTATTCGACAAATAGTTTTTGAACAATTTATTTTTTATTTTTTATTTATTTTGCTTTTGGGGCTTTTGTGACTAGATTTGCACCTTCCTGGTGTTTCCCCAATGAGTGTCCATCTGTGTATCCCTTGTTTGCAGGCATCCATGATGTCTGCTGAAAATGATCCTCTTGGCCCACTGCCTCCTGGTTGGGGTGAGTTGACATTCATTTTTCTCTAAAAGCTGTGCTTGCTTTTTCTGGTGTCAGTACTTTGTGTTCTATACTTAAAAAGTGGAGCTAGGAGTACATCAGCAGTTCTTAATAAGGTAAGCAATCGTGCTAGGTTTCTACACGTGCAGAGAGGGAACAACACACCTGGAAGGTAGATTGTTCCTTCTGTTCTTGCTAGAGTCCTTTAGAGGTCACACCATTGCTCACAGGTCCTTGTTTGTTTTGTTGCTGGATAGTTGGTCAGGAAAAATGGATGCATGTTTTCGGTCTTTGTTATAGTGCAGAATACGTTTGGACCAATCAGTCTCCTCCCCTTTGGTGTTTTATGCTGGATTGTATTGTGTGGCTTTATTTTGAACCTGTTAAAATAATATAACAACAATAAAGAAAAGAAAGGGGGAAAACGCATTTAGTGTTACCAAAACTTTTGCAAAGGGCTGTACATATGACCTATTTCTATGCCAGATTCTGATATACGTATAGTATATGCATATTCTGAATATATATCCCCAATATGTTTTAAAGTTAAATGTCAGCATTCTGCTCTGCTTAATGATTAAAAGGATTCATTAATTAACAGCTTTTTCTGTGTACTGATATGTAGGACCAAGTGTCTCTTATGTCTGTTGCTACGCTACAGATTTCTTGTGTTTATTTGAATAAATTTCAGAGAGGCGTGTTGACTCCAATGATCGAGTGTACTTTGTCAACCATAACACAAAGACAACACAGTGGGAAGACCCTCGAACCCAAGGGTGAGTGGCAGAAAAACACTACAGACAAACTCTGCCAGTGTGGCCTTTTGGATGTAAACCATTAACTTCACTGTGCGGTGCTACTTTGTAGAGCTGGGCGATAGAACGATAACGATATGTATCGCGATATAACTTTTACTCGATAGAGAAATTAAGCTATCGCGATAGACCTCGCCGCTCTTGTCCTCAAAAAAAAAAAAAAAAAGGTCAGCCAATCCAAATTAAGTAGCGCAGAGCCGAACCAATCACAGCCGCAGCGTCACGTCGCGTGACTTGTTACGTACAGCACAAGTGCCAAGCCGCACGTGTGTTTGTTTGGGAAGCAGCCAGCGGGTAATGGAGGAAATGAGTGTGCCGACTAGAAAAATCAACCGAGCGTGACCGAAGAGAAAACAGATGATGGTTCCAATGCCGGAGAGATTGTCGAACGGAAGAGCCATAGAAGTTCCGTAGTGTGAAGGTATTTCGGCTATTTCAAGTCTGACAAAAAACAGAGTAGCGTGCACTGTAAATTGTGCCGAAAGCAAGTCTGGAAATACAATAAACTGGTGCATGAGTCACACTGTGCGCCACGTTATTGTTTCGGTGAAATGAATTTCTACAATACTGTTACTGTTAATTCTACTCTCTGCAGTGTTTAAATGCTTACATATACACACAGTTACTGTCCCTCCACACATACGACTCGGTTCTGCTTCTATGCCCCAGCTTTGTTTACTTTTTCCCACCGAGGCTTCTAGACTTCTGATTGGCCAACATTTCTGCACGGTTAGGAATCTAGCGCCACCTGCTGCTTTGGCATGTTCATAGCAGCGTTTTCCTTCATTTCTGCCTTTATGTGTGGACGGGATTATTTTTTAAAACGAAAACGGAAAATCTCCGTTTTCAAAAATACCCGTGTACGTGTGGACGTAGCCTCAGTCTCTGACTGGAAGCGCTAATTCGTCATTCGGCTTTTGTCAGACTAAAGTAACTGTTAAAACTGTTAGAAAAGCTCAGCTATACAACAAGGAGAGATTGAGAATTTCCTTTTAGTTCTCAGTTTATTTGATATTGACAAAAGTTAGTCAGTTTTGTCTGTTCTTCTGTAACACAAGCTAAGATTTATTTTTAGAATTAATATTTTGTTTCTAAGTGGAATTGACAATTTAGTCTGTTTCGTTTGTTCTATTTTGAAACTTAAACGCTTTAGCGGCTGCCTTTTGTGTAGTTTGCAATATTTGCCTTTATTTATCTGAAAAAGTCTCATGTTCCTTAAGTACATCTACCCTGTTGAACTTATTATGGGAAATAAATATTTAAATAAAAACAAGCTGCTGATTATTTCACATTTTACTTGTGAGCAACGGCACATTTAAATCTTACAAATATAGTTATTTGGCTTATATCGTGATAGATATCGTTATCGCCTGAAATGAAAAAAACATATCGTGATATGAAAAAATCTCATATCGCCCAGCTCTACTACTTTGTGTTAACTTTACTAGTAGCCACACAGTAACTTCACCATTTTTCTTGAACAGCATGCAGGAGTGTATGGTCAGATGGGACAGATCAAACTATTGCAATCTTGACCTACTTTACTGTCAGTACCTGGAACCCTCTCGTTTCCTTATTTTTCTGTCATGAAACCTGCTAAATTTATTTTTAAAGCTGCGAGAAGCTACAACTCCCTGTGTGTCTTCATCTAATCTTAATGTACTATAACCATGGCAGGTTTTGCAGAACCAGTATGTTCTTCAGCCAATAAAGTTGAGCAAAAAAACAAGGAAACCCAAAGGAATTCAGTTAAATTAGCCATTATAATTTGATTCAGTGCAGTAAAGTAAATAGCTGAAAAGGTTTAAACACAAAACTTTCTGCTGTTCATTTGATGGTTTAGAGTTTGACTCTTTAAAAGGAATATTAACATTTTATTACATTTTATTGTTTTGCCTTTGGTTTATGCTAACTTGTTTTCTATTACTCTTTAGTAGTGAAGTAAAGTGCTGCCAGATATTTTCAATTTGGACTTTGTCCTTGTAGGTAATGTCTGTGTTCAGCAGCTACAAACCTACATAACACTTTGTCTGTGTGCCTGCAGGCTACAGAATGAGGATCCTCTGCCTGAAGGTTGGGAGATCCGGTACACAAGGGAAGGGGTTCGCTACTTCGTGGATCACAACACCCGAACCACAACTTTCAGCGACCCCCGCACTGGAAAGTCTTCTGTGTAAGAACACCTTTCAAATCAATTTATGCACCAGGTGTCTGAAGACCTGCATCTTTAGGTGCTTATGTAAAGTTTAAGGGGCCATGTTTAATGAGGCCAGCTGGAGTTATTTTGAGATTTAATTTAGCTGATATGCTGTACATATAGCATTAAGCTGGGTAAGAAGAAAAAAGGATGTGGATTCAAAAGAAGCACTTCCCACTGGTGTTCAGTTTTATGGTTTTATTTCACACCGGGCCTTTGAGGAAACCTTGTAATTTCTTTTTGAACTCCAAATGTATGCCTAGAGCACATTTTCCATGCAGGGCAAACACTGAAAAACATAAATGGATGTAACTATTTACAGTGGCTCGCAAAAGTATTCGGCCCCCTTGAACACATTTTCTAAATCTTCTTTTCTCCTCAGCACCAAAGGCCCTCAGATTGCATACGAGCGCAGCTTTCGATGGAAGCTTGCCCATTTCCGCTACTTGTGCCAGGTTTGTGTTTCCTCTCACTTAACGAATTAAAGACGGTGAGAGATTAACTTGATCTTCCAATTTCCTAATCCCACTCTAATACCTTTTTTGTTCTTGTCTCCACTTAGTCTAATGCTCTCCCAAGCCATGTGAAGATCACTGTCTCCAGGCAGACGCTGTTTGAAGACTCCTTTCAGCAAGTAAGTGCGTCCTTTTCCTTTTGTCATCTTTGTGTTTAAGATGATGTTTACAGCATAAGGTAGTACCTTAGTGCAGTGGTTCCCAAACTTTTTTTGCTAGGCCCCCCGTTGTTTTACAAGAAAATATTTGAAAATCTGCTTTGGTGCAAAGTGACAATGGGTGTAGTGGAATTAAGACAACCCCCAAACACTAAGTGGGTTTGCAGGCAGTGCCCCGTGAACCATTACTCTCTCCTTATCCCTCTGACTGACTGGGGGTCTGTTTTGGGGGTTGTCTTTCAAGTGCACCCGTTGTCACTTTGATTTGCACAAAGCAGCTAAAATGGATTCACAGTGACTGCTGCTTCCTAGCTGGGCACAATGATATCCCTGAAGTTGAACAGACTTTGTGTTATACTTTAACGACCAAGCGTTCTTTATTTATTTTTGTACAATCTGTATTCACAACTGTGCACTCATCACTTGCTGATGTTGTGTGTGTGCTAACTGTCTCTTAGATTATGGCCCTGAAGCCTTACGACTTGAGGAGGCGATTGTACGTCATCTTCAGAGGCGAGGAGGGTCTGGATTACGGTGGCCTGGCCCGGTAATAAAGACACTGAAATATAATTTTAACTTTAAAGAATTCCAAAGAATATTTGTGTATAAAGAGTAAATGAAAATGTGCAGCTCATGGCCCTCCATCTCCTTCTTCTCTTCAGAGAGTGGTTCTTCTTGTTGTCCCATGAAGTGCTGAACCCCATGTACTGTCTGTTTGAATACGCTGGAAAAAGCAACTATTGTCTGCAGATCAACCCAGCGTCAGCCATCAACCCCGACCACCTCTCCTACTTCTGCTTCATAGGCCGCTTTATTGCAATGGTACATTCACTTGATTCTCGCACACATTAAAACCATCATGACAACACAGATGGTTGTGTTACAGTAGATTACACATGATTTGTCAACCAGTGTCTCACATCCAGTCTTTTTTTTAAGACAAGTCATATTTTGGATAAAGTTATTTCAAAATCATAAGAGCTCAAGAGAAAAAGTGTTCAGTGTTGTTTTACACTTCCCAATATTTACTTATTTTGTTAATATGCAATTACACTGTGAGACTGTCTGCAATCTCTTTATCTTGATGCTTTCTGATTGACCAGCAGTTAAAGAACCTTATCTCCTCTTGATTACCCACAGGCACTTTTCCATGGCAAGTTCATTGACACAGGCTTCTCTCTGCCTTTCTACAAACGCATGCTGAACAAGAAGCTAATACTCAAAGACCTTGAGTCCATTGACCCAGAGTTCTACAACTCACTCATATGGATCAGGTAATCGATCTCTCATGTGTTAGTCCTACCATATTGTATTCATTTGAGAAGAGGGCATGGCTAGAAAATTAATTTCACTGCACTTATTACTGAGTTGACTTTTGGTTAAAGAGCCACAGAGTGTACTCTTAATTTGATTGTTTAGAAAGTTTCTCTTTGCTTGACTTTGCTTAGAATAACTTTCAAGGTCTCTTGACCGTTATTAAGGAACTTTTGTTATTGGGTGCTTTTCAAGCAAATTTGTTGATAGAACAAATTGTGCAGTTTATTTAGGCTTTATTTATAATGGAGGTCATATCAAAGTGTTGCTCTTGGAATGCTGTGTACAAATAAGGCTTATCAAATATATCTGTATCATTTCTCAAACTATTGCTGAGTCAAGACTCTGCATAATTGCATAATTGGAAAACTGCATAATTGTTTTGTTTTTGGTCCCGAGTACAATGAACACACTGTAAATGACACCTGGAGTCAAGTCGGTTCATTTATGCAGTCCACTATATGTTGCGGTAGGTTTTATAGTGCATAACATACAACACTCTGGTTTTTGTCCACTTATTTGGCTAAGAACACCCCATAAAATCAACTACTTAAAGAAGTGAGAGACCTCAAGGAAAACATGTGTCCCTTTCCCACTGCTCACAAACATGTTGTGTTTTATATTGAATCCTCAAAATAGCTTTTATGAAAGCTTTGTAAAATTTGGAAGTGTCTTGACCACCTGTGATGGTTTCCATTTAATCTCTGGCTCACTAGGCTTTTTAATAACGTGGTCATTTTGTCAGGATGTTGTTTTCATACAGGAAACGACCTGTTCCGCTAATCTTATATTAGCAAGAACTACTGAACTTAGTTTTGAACGTTTTTTTCGTACGGTTTCACCTGTATGTCTTCAAGTGTTTCTCCTCAATGACATCTTCAAGTACAAATGCAGTTTGATTAATCAGTGTGCTTTGCAGCTGGTTCATGCGGTGTGCAGCATTACAGAGCAGTGACCTAACGCAGCTGTTTAAAAGAATGAAAGAGTTAGGTGGAAAAGTTGGCAGCTTTGAAGAAACTAAAATGCAGACCATGTTTTGATTGAATTAACAATAAAGTAAAAGCTGGGAATGGCTGACAGTGAAGAAAGCCAGACAACATCTTGTAATGGGGTTATTTATAGTAGCTTTGCCCCTGCTTGCTTTTTACTCATTCTTAACTAAACTTAACCTCCTGCATTAGAAGTCAGAAAACCCTTTTACCGCAGAAGTATGGAAAGAGCAAAGGCTATCCACGTACAAAAAGGTCAACTTAAGAATATCTCAGAGATAAAAATCCAGAGCGTTTGAAGCAAACACAGTTCCCTGTGCGTCTCCGTGATGTGTTAAAAATTGGTTGTACTTTGGCAACATCTGAGTCTTTCCTCAGGGACAACAACATCGAGGAATGCGGTCTGGAGATGTTCTTCTCCGTGGACATGGAGATCTTGGGGAAGATCACCTCTCATGACCTCAAACCCAATGGTGCCAACATCCAAGTCACTGAAGAGAACAAGGAGGAGTACATCAGGTTCACAGTCTTTGTTTTATCAAAAAAAAACTCACCTCTGAATATCATTTAAAGTACATATTAAAGAAGATTTGTACTGTTTGGCTTGCAGTCTAATGGCAGAGTGGAGGTTCTCTCGTGGGGTGGAAGGTCAAACCAAAGCTTTTCTCGACGGCTTCAATGAGGTGGTTCCACTTCAGTGGCTCCAGTACTTTGATGAAAAGGAGCTTGAGGTGAGCACCATTTTTGATCTATTTTAATGACTTCCGTTGTCTGTTTAAATGTAATACTAACTTGTACCTAATAATAATTTAATAACCAACTTACTACATGCCACAGAATTATTTTTGTTTGAATTAAACCTGGAAATCAAAGCATACACAACTACAGTGGAATGATGTTGGTTTATATCCTCTGTGTTTGTGTGTATGTGTTTAAACCAGGTGATGCTGTGTGGCATGCAGGAAGTAGACTTGCAGGACTGGCAGAGAAACACTGTGTATCGTCACTACACCAGGAACAGCAAACAGATCATCTGGTTCTGGCAGGTACAGAAATGCACAGCCTCACAGTTTGTTCTGTTTGCTCAGTTTGTGCTTTCTTTCCCTCCAAGTAGCAGTAAAACAAGCTCTTAGTGCAGGATTTGATAAAATAATTGAACTTCAAGAAATAGCGTTTGTTTTTTTTCTTAATGTGTCTCATATTGCCGTAAATTCCCCGTATAACCTACGTGGATGAAGGTCCTTGACGAGTCGTAGAAAGTCAGTGATGAATGTTCTGGCGTCATTTCCTTCCCTGCAGCTGGTAAAAGAGGTCGACAATGAGGTGCGACTACGGCTCATGCAGTTTGTCACTGGAACCTGCAGGCTTCCTCTGGGCGGCTTTGCTGAGCTCATGGGTCAGTGAGAGACGAGCATGCTTACTAAACATACTATTTATATTTCCTTAATGCTTTCATTTTTTTTCTTAAGCCTCTTTCTCCTTTGCATTGCAGGAAGTAACGGACCGCAGAAGTTCTGCATTGAGAAGGTGGGGAAAGACACGTGGCTTCCTCGCAGCCACACGTGGTGAGTGCTTGACCTTTGACCTCTCTACTTGACCACTATGTCTTGTAATGTTGTGCACAGAATTTTACATCAGTATACTTTAGTACAGTTTTGGTGGAGTCCCACAGGCTGTCTGACTGCAGGATAAATGATATCAAGGACCACCAGAGTAGCAACCTGGCCAGCAAACCAGCTAGTAGCAGAAAACACAAGAAGGCTTGTTAGGAATATTCAAAATAACAGCAGAATTATTTACAAATTAAACAAATCCCCAAGTATCTCTGGGTAGCCTGCCTAAGTATCCTCTCCAGTGACAGGCCGGTGAAAAGGTTTTACATCTTGAATTGGATAGAAGAGGCCTGAGAGAGTCTCATTCAGTTTTCTAGACTGAAAAGACATTTTACCTGTCTTCCATTATGTTAACCAGTCGGTGCTTTAAAGGTGTCAAATGATGAAGCTGTGAGAGCAGCTGTATTCGAAGTATAGTCATAACCATGTTTTTGTGCTGATGTTAAAGCTAGAGGAGGTTTGGAGCTCAGTTAATGAGTCAGCAGTGACTTGGCGACCCTGCTCTGTGACTGCATGCTTGCTTCTTGCAATGGTGACATAACGCTAGAGGACCACACTGGAACTCAGTGAGGTCTTTAGAACGACCCACTCTCTCTTTCACTCAGGATCGACTGACTTTTATACTCTTGGGTAATGGGATTGATTTTTTCCCAACCTATTTCAGATCTGATAAACACAGTTTAAAAATGTCTTTGTTTGTTTGTCTCCGTTTTTGTCTTTTCAGTTTCAACCGTCTGGACTTGCCTCCTTACAAGAGTTACGAACAGCTGAAAGAGAAGCTGCTCTTTGCCATCGAGGAAACAGAAGGATTTGGCCAAGAATAGAGGGAGGAGTCCTCTTCTAGTTCCCTTCCTCTCCCATCGCTGTTTATTCAGCCAAGAAAAACAAACTTAAAAAAATTGCACAAGATAACCACCACTGTATATAAGCTATTTTGTCATTTCAAACCAAATCCTAATTTGCTGCATAATTGTTGCTGCAGCCCTCTTCCCCCAGTCCCTATATATCTAAATATATATCTATATAATACACCTTCATGAAATATGCAAGCGTTACAGCATTTTGCTCTTTGTTCAAAAACAGAAATCACTGATAGTTTTGGGTTTTTGGGTTTTTGACACTTCCTCCACCACTGCTGACTGGCTTTTAAAAAGACATTTAAATTGTTTTTGAGAGGATTTTATAAAGTGCAGTCTCCTTTTAAAGCTCTAGTTCTATAGGGCTTTTAAAAGGCTAGAGTAGAAGTATCGGGGTCTGGTGCCTGAAATTGTTGCTCCTGTCGGACTCATAGTAATTTTGCAATTTTGGTGCACTTGCATGCTGCCTCTAAAGATGAGAAGACTGCTATGCCCACCCTCCACCGCACACATAGTTTTTAGCATGGATCTCTCCGTTTCTAAATAAGCTCATTGCTACCATTAAAAAAAAAATGTAGCACTGCAATTGGACTGATTGGAAGCACAGAAACACCCAGTGTTGTTTTGTTCTAGTGTTTTTGCTTTTTTCCCTCAATGAAATTCTGGGCACCGGCCCAGAGACAGAACATGTTTGGGGAAACAAAAGAGTGATTTTTTTTTTTTTTTTTTTTTTTTTTTTTTTTAAACGCACACACGTGAGTGTGACGATGGAGGGAACTTCATGGATTAAAGTTTCAAGCTAGAGATCCCACATGAGATGTTGCAGATTGCCTATGCTGCAGTCTGCTTGCACACTGTGAAGCTACAAGAGCAAAGCTGGTTACTCTAACCTAAATAATGAGCTACAGACAGGTGTCAAACTAAAGGAGAATAAAGTGTCTTTAAAGATATTGGGCCACCAGTTCTTAGAGTTTTTCCGCAAGACGCTTGCTATTCCAGGTCCTCTGTGTTGGCCAAAATCTCCACATTTCCACCCTCAGCCCCTCCCATTGTCATTCCTCTCCAGCCAGATTTGTTTTTGTAACTGAACATTTTTAGCCCTCAGCTGTAAAAGGCTGATAAGTCAAGGTCACTGAAATTCAAACTCGAGAGGTCAGGTTTTCTGAAAACCTGTGAAAGATGTCGTCTAGGATCATCTACAATCCTCAGATGAGTTCAAATCTCAGTGACCTTGATGAGGTATTGTTGTCACCCCACCAGGTGGGAAAAGTCACACCCAACTTTGAACATGAGAGTGAGGTGACCTAGGATTTTCAAATTTATACCCTACGTGTATCTACTATAAACCTCGGACAAGTTCAAATCTTGGTGACTTTGACCTCGCGTTCGAGGTTCTTTAATGTGTCATGTTTCATTCATCATAAAAGAATCTGACACATAGACATGAAGCCACTCAGGTCTTAGTGTTAATAGCAATTAAAATAGGTAATCCATCTGATTTAAATGTAATAATATAACAGTAAAAATATACAGTCAGAGGGGAAGTCAGAGCCAGAGGCCTAAGATTTCAAATTGATACTTAATGGTATTAATTTGACTTCGAATCTCAGTGACTTCTACCTCAAAGTCAACATCAGAGGTCAAGTTTTCTGAAAATCTTATGAATGAAATAACCCAAGAAGGGATTTTCAAATTAACACCATAAGTGCAGCTGCTAGCACAGCTGGCTGTCAGTGTTTTAAATCAATTACAAACTGAGTCAGTCATGTCAGCAAATTGTCAGATCCTAACAGAACCAGACGCACTCGCTGTAGAGGGAAAGAGTTCAAGGCTTTTGTCTTGGTGTAAAGCACACATGTGCCCCCTACAGACCATCGTAGGTGCAGTCACCTCTGTAATGAGGGCTCTCCTATGATTTCCTCTCAGACTGTTGTTGGCGCTGTCTGTTTACATCCTGCATTGACATTCTCAGTCACCCCCCCACCCCACCCTTACATCACACTGATGCCATTTTTCTTGCCAGCTTCATACAAGCACAGATCCACTTAAAAAGAGCGCGTTTGCTTAGCTGGCTTTCTTCTGCCTCTTTGAGTTATCTCAAACTGGCGTGTGCTATAAAGCCGTCATGTTTCAGAGGACGGCGGGTATTATCGTTGTTCTTGAGTGACAGGCATCACACCTAACCAACATAATGCACAACAAATAAATCAGATTTGTCCATATCGTGTCACAGTGAGGTTCAAAAAAACAGTTGCACCCCAAGAAGGCAACTACATTTCATCTACACAAAATGACGACCTGACCCAAGCATTCGGGTCTTAACCACATGATACAATCTCATTTATTTACCTCCGTATTTAGACTGATGTCCTTAAATTAAAAATAATCTTTTGTGGCAACTCCTCAGCATCTTAGGCCCTAATGCAGCATCAGCCTGATGACACACTGCTTTGTTGTGTGTTTTTATCTTTACACCCCCAATTTCCCCTGGTCCTTTTTGTTTCTTTAACTGCCTCGCTGTTATGTTGAAACTCCATTGTTTGTAAATGACAACTCTGGTGCTTACTCTCAGTCAGTGGTCTAAATGCAGGAAAAAAAAAAGAAAATAACTCAGCCAGTGGCAGGCCGTTCTCCTCATCTTTGGTGTGTGGGGTTTGTTTATTTTGTTTTATTTAAAGACCACTGCAAACAGCAGCAAGCTGATTTAGACTTTGATTCCTCTGAGGAGCTCGTGATTTAGTAAAACGATCGGTGGTGTATATAACTTGTTCGGCTCTCTGAGATGAAGCGCTGAAACGAGGGACAACAACATGAAGAGATGCATTGCTCTGTAGCAAAAGGAGCCGACTTTTAAGAGACGTTAAAACTGCATAACTGTGCTTCCTTTTGAACAGAAACCTCTAATCAAAGAAAATCAACTGTATGTGAATATTCATTGTAAAAAAGAGACAGTAAATGAAGTACTTAAATATTATAATTACTTACACAGAGCCGCCGCGCCATTGATGGAAATCTGTGATGCCTTTGTTCTTATCAGAAGTAGATGGACGTTTCAGATCGCCTTCATCACAGCCAGTAACTCGCCGAAGTATCACGTGAATATCGGAAACAAAGAGTTGAGTAACGATGCTGTATATCAACTTAATGCAGCGGGGAAGTTGCTGCGGTTTAGGCGATCTGAAATGCATCCAAACTTGTAACATATCGCGTGTAGATACACACTGTAAACACAAACTACACTGTACAGAATGCCCCTTTACTGGAGAAGATGTGTATAGAAGTTTCATTTTTAATCTGCTTTCACCCATTTTCAATAGAGAGAGAATGATTTATGAGATACAAATAAATAAGTGAATAAACCCCCGCATTGATTCATGTTTTCATTCTTTTTTTGTGTGTGTCCTGTGACTTTGGGGCATTATATACAGAGGAGAAAAATAAAACAAGGTTTGGAAATGACACTGATGTGACTTAAAGAATCTGTTGGGATTATTTCTACATGACAAAAATTTAATTTTGGTCTTTAAGGGATTTGGTCCAACAGTAATTTAACAAACTAACATACATCTCAACTTAGGCGTTGTTTGAAAACTTGGATGAAAGTCCTGTGAGGCAGGTGACTGGAGTCCACAACTCATGGACATCACCGAATGCTGCGTTTCCTCCACTGAGATGCTCTGCCAGGCCTTCACTGCAGTCATCTTCAGATGCTGCTTGTTGCTTGAGATCAGGTGACTGACTTGGATGTTAAAAAATAACCCATTTCTTTGCTTTGAGAAACTGAGTTGCTTTTACAGTTTGTTTTGCGTCATTATCCATTTGAAATGTGAAGCACCAGCTGATCAGTTTTGCAGAAATTGGCTGAATCTAAGCAGAGAGTACAGCCCTGTACGCTTCACAATCCTCCCTGCTGCTTCTACCAGCAGCCTCATCATCAGTAAACGTAGTGTAAAGCACTTTGGGGTCCTTAGGGACTAAGTAAAGCGCTATACAAGTACAGACCATTTACAATCATCAGTAAACACATTAACAGCACAGTTACACTGGAAGCCATACATGCCAATAACATTCAGTCTTCATGTTTGACAGGAGACATGATATGCATTCTTTTCTTTTGGATGTAGACTGGCAGAGAGTCTAATCTGGCAATCAGTGGTTTGCACCTTATTGTAAACCCACTGTATTCACATTTATGAAGCCATTTTTTGATCGTAGACATTGACAATAGTACACCTTAACAATTCTTGACTTGGATAGATGTTTTGAGGGAAATTGTAAGGGAGTGCTTACATAATTAAAACAAGGAAGCGTAAATAGAGAAGTAGATATGGTCAAGGAAACCCAGGATTTCTGTATTAGTGGTGGGTGTAAAGATCAAGGTATCAATAGTATTAATACCAACGCGGATAATGGTATTGGATCAATTCTAACATGACGGGATTGATACTTTGTTTCTATCCTCTGAGTTCAGTATGTAACCCACTGAATTGTGTTCATTTGTTTTATGGAAATAAAAAACATACATTTAAACAACAGAAGCTGACCCAAAGTGCTTTAATGTTGTGCACAGTTACATTCCAGGTTTTAAAATAACTTTTGCTTTTTATGTATTTTGAAAAAAGCATTTTTTATTGTATTAACTCATTCTCATGGAAGAGTAAGAATAACAGTTATTTAGTTGTCATTACGAATTTACAAGTTGATGATTCCTCTCATAAATCATGAGACAGTTACCTCAAGGCGCTATATATTGTGATTTAAAGACCCTACAGTAATACACAGAAAAAAACCCCTAAATAAATGTAAAAAAAAAAATACTATTAGAAAACTTTAAATCTGCCTTTTTTTTTAGGATTCACCTCAGTGGCATTCATAATACTCGTTTTTTGTTTTGATGGGAATGAATTCATGAATCCAAAAAGAAGTACTGTTCTGAAGAATGTGTGCGAGCGTGACTCGATTAGTAAGCACTCACGGTGCCAACACTTGAATAGCTCAGCTCACCCTGTGCTGGTAAACATGGATGTCACAAAGATGTCTCTCTTGGTTCTGCAAAAACACAACTTGAACTCTCCATGGAAATCCTCTGTGGAAAGTAAAAGGTTCACGCAGAGTTCATTTGTTTTTAATCTGGAAAGAAGCAAATGGAAACACCTTGCTGATGCCAGAGGTCAGAGATGAATGGGCAAAAATGCATTGAACTAATAGGAAGGCAACAGGAACTCAAGTAACCATTCATTACGTCCAAGATATGCGGAAGAGCATCTCTGAATGCACAACTTGTCAAACCTAGAAGCAGATGACTACACGGGGTGCCACTCCTGTCAGCTAAGAACGGGAAACTGAAGCTACGGTCCAACTGGACAACAGAAAATTGGAAAATTGTTGTCAGGCCCGGGGAAGTCTCGCTTTCTGCTGCAATATTCAGATGGTGAATTTAGAACTCTGAAGTTTGGATAAAATGAGATGAAATACACGACGCAACATACAAAACTACTAACGACAGGACATTGTTTTATTATTTCTTGAAGGCATGTGTGATTTCTGTGTGCGAAGCCGGCAACTGTTCGGTTTTTATAGTTAATAATGAAGTAGAAAATCTTTAGGAAACAGTCTTGTTAGCAGCTGTTAAGGGTCCAGAGGGGCGTCATGTTTCACCGAGCTTCATCCCAGCTTCTTCAGGAGATCCACAGCTTCCTTGTGGACCTGCAGAGGAAGAGGAGCATGCACTGATTAAGTTAAACAGTTCCACTGATATACAGTTAAACTGAAATATACAAAAACAGAATAAATCATAAGTCTGGAGTCAGGGTGTGTGTGTACCTCTTTGTCTTCCAGCGTGTGAGCAGGGTATTCCTTTGTTTTGGTCAGCCACAGCAGTGCTTTCTCCTTGTCTTTCATGGCTAAATAAGTCTTCCCGAGCATCAGCAGGTTCTTGCTGTAGAAGTTTGGATCGACTGGGAAAAACGAGAGACAAATGTTTGTCGGCTGACTGCTTTTTTTTTTTTTTTTTTTTTTTTTTTTAACTCACAGACACATGTTTGTCTGTGATTATTTTTAAAGAACCGTGTTGGTGACAGTACTCTACCTTCCTCAGCTTTTAGGAAAAATGCCAAAGCCTGAAAGACACAGAAAAACAAAACTCACTGTGCAGCTAGTAAGAAAGCAAAGGATGTCAGATTCAGACTGGGCGGTGCTCACCTCCTCGTATGTAGACTCGGGTGGTGATGAGAATATTACAGCTGCCACCTTGCGCTGATACCACGGCAGCTCAGCAAAAGCGAAGCACCTGAGAGACAAAGGACAGCATATGTTAGGTGCCATCCATGTGGATGTTACTTGTTGCACACATATACACCCTTTCATGCAAACGGCGCTCCCTCATGGCTGTGGCCTCTTTCAGCAGGTTACTGCACCCTGCCTCAAAGCAAAAATGGTTCAGGGATGATTCGAGGAGCACAACAATGAGTTTGAGGTCCAAGCTTGGCCTCTAAATTCCCCAGATCTCAATTCAATCAAGTAATTGCAGGATGTGATGGACAAACAAGTCCAATCCACCTCACAATTTAGAGAACTTTAAGGATTGGTTGCTAACATCTTGGTGCAGATGCTCCAGCACACCTTCAGGCGTCTAGTGGAGTCCATGCCTCGACGAATCAGGACTGTTTTGAAAGAAAAGGGGGACCAATGCAATATTAGGAGGGTGGTCATAATGTTATGCCTGATCAGTGTATATATTCTGGGATTTGCACATAGAAAGTTGCTTCAAGGGCTTTTTAGTCATTTATCTTATTAATCATGTTGGTTGAAATCCAGACACTGATCCAGCTTTACCAAATGAACGTATGGTAAAGATTTTAATCTTAAAGTTTCATCCAACACATTTAGTCGACATCTATTTCATTTTACATTCCTTGGGCCGCAGAGAGTCACAACTGCATTGTTTATTTTTTTCTAAATTTACTCCAATTCCAGCTGCACTCCCATGAAAGTTGTGGAAGAAACACTCCCGTAGGTGTGAGAGTTCAACCACACAGAGCTAGTTTGAGAGAGGGGAGCCCTCCTTTCACTCACAGTGTTAAAAAGCAAAAAACCACCCACGAAAACAAAAAGCAGTCTCACCAGTAACCCAAAATGTGTATGGAGGTGGCGTCTTTAGGGTTGAGCTCGATGGCTCTCTAAGAGGAAAGAAAAAAAATCAGTGTTCCGATGTTAAATATGACGGTGTGATTTTGGTCACATGACTTCCATCTTAAGGTCCTCTCACCTCTAGATGATCCCTGATGATGTACGAATTTCCAATTTTAACCTTGACACCCTCATAATCCCCGACGTCGCTGAGACACACGCCGTACCACTGTGTGACGAGCGGACGAAAAAGAAAAGAAACCTGTTAAAACTCGTAATCAACATCCTGTGAGTGTCGAGTTGGCCTCGGAGAAACCACAATCGCACCTTGTGAGCTGCAGAGCACAGGTCATCTTTCTCCAGGGCCTTTTTGGCGTACTCAAAGGCCTCAAACGTGAGCTGCTTCTTCCGCCCGGCCTCGATGTTGGGTAGGAGGGACAGGTCCCGAGAAGCCCGGGCCAATCTCCACAGGAACTCTGCATCGTTGCTACACACACACAAAGAGAGTCATTATTGTCCAACTAAATTCAGACTGAATGAAAACACAAACCATAACTTTACACCCAGTGGATGGTAAAACACTTTGCTTTGGTGGCATGTGGTTGTTGTATTACAAAACACACACAAAGACAAAAAAACCAAAGATCAAATAGAATAAATAAACCCTCTGAACTCTCCTTACCTGTCTTTGTACTGCACCAGCAGCTGGTAGAGTTTCTCTGTCTCTGCACAGCTGTACAGGTAGTCAGCCTGCTCCAAAACCTCCCCTAGACAGACACAAAACCCACTAGTTCAGCCATAAAGCCCAGCTGACATTCACTAGATCAAACCTAATAAAAAGCACATGTTCGTATTTGAGTTTGCCATCTACCTCTATCTAAAGCGCAGACCACAGCTGAACTCTGCACCTTGCGATAAGCTGCATAGCCGAGGCACGACAGCGCAGGGAGCCCCAACAGGAATGCAGCCCGTCCACTCTGTGCACAAGTGAGGAAGTGACACAAAAACACACTTGTGAATGCAAGCGCTAGGCAAGAACAGACTGTCTCCCATTCAAAGTCATTCTTGGCGTCTGTGCTGACCCTGAGTAACCTGAACCCAGAGCTGGACTGTGAAGCCATGGGGTCAATGCATTCTTCAGTCCACACGGGAACGTTACAGGAAGTTCTAGGTGAAACTAACGCTGAGATCCAGTTTAATTATACAGCCAGCTGACACGCATAGCAGCATCATTCCTATACAGTACTGGTAGTTCTCTTCCTGCATGGATAAGCAGCTCTGACAGCATTTACAAACCCGTTGCCCTTCACCTATATATCAAATATGAAGCTCTGAGGAAGTGGCACCACTGACCTTCCTGAGCGCAAATCACGGAGCTCGCATAAAGATAAAGAAAGCAGTGTGATAATGAATGAAGCAGGGTTATTTTGGATGAGAAAGAAGCATCGTTATTTACAGTCAGAGCGGTGGAAGTCCTTCGTAGAGCAGTCCAGTAGTTTCGGTTTGTCCCTCTGCTTTTTACGCAGTTTGCGCCAGACCCAAACTCCACTAAAGCCCTGCTCACACACCGTGTTATAATCCTCCCAGCCATCTTATCACAGGTCCACACTATCAGTGATCACTCATCACACTGACAAACTTACAACCTCTCGGTGAGAGTCCCCGGAGCGGGGGGATGGTGCGTTCAAGAGCACAAATTAAACACGTTGCAAAATAAATAAATGAATGACTAAGTCGTGGATTTTTAGAGCAGATAAAAGTCAGTTTTGTAAATACTTTGAAGCCGGAACAAAATATCCTTACTTTAAAATAAAAATGTATTCTACCCAATGCAAATGTGCCTATTTTTCTCTTTATATGTTCAAACATTTACAGTGGAAAAAAACAAAACATGAAATACTCTTTTATTCATGCTTCACCAGGATAAATTTGTTATTAACGTCATATTTATTACAACATGCTTGTATAAAAGCATGTATAAATTATTTGCTGTATGTATTAAATCCCAAACCTTTAATTATCTTGTCTCTGAAAATCGACTGAGTGGTGTTTTGTCAGCAGAAAAGTTATAGTTTAATAAACAACAGAATTAAATAAATATTCAAGGATATCCTTCCAGTTAGTGGTGAGTGTTGTAAGGGATTACTATTGCAAAAACGGTAATTAGATTACCTTTACTTTCCCGTAGGAACGCTGCGTTACTGCGTTACTAAAACCGTGATTTTTTTGCGAGAATGTCTCATGACAGTGACGTAAGCGAGTGCCACGTTGGTGACAACAGCTGTGTGCAGATCAACAATGGATCATGGATAATATATCGAGTGCGGGAGAGAGTATGAGCGTGCAGCGTTTAAATCGTGGAAGTACTGACCTTATTTTGAGTTTGATTCCATAAAAAGTGACAAAAGCATTAGCCTCCGTAGTGCGTGGGAAGAAAACTTCTTTTTACAGCGAAGAAAAACCCCTAAACTTCTGAGCAAGCACCAAGTGCCCAAAGACGTAATGGGAAACTCACAGAGAAACTCGTGGATTCTTCCACTGACCGCTGCAGCACACCTGCACCAGGGTAAACCTCCGCCTACCCTACTCCTGCTTCACAGGTGAAAATAGAGCAAAAGGACCGCAAGTTTTACTTGTTTTACTTGCATCTATTTGAAAGAGTGAGTGTAAACACAAAACATATATTAATTTTAATGCTGGAATGTGCAGAAAATAGGTTTAAATATTAAACAAATTTCTTCCAGTCAGAGAATGTTGCATATAATTAAATTTTTGCTTGATGCATAAAGTTAAAAGATTAAAACTAATAAAACACGTTTTAAAAGGGGGCCTTTCCATTTGATTACATTTTTTATGATGGATTATGTAGAAAAAGTAGAATTGAGCTGAAAGATCTATCACTTTATTACCTATTCAGGTTGTAAATCGTGTTTTTAAAAAAGTAACTAAGTAACTAAGTAATTAATTACTTTTGAAAATAAGTAATCAGTAAAGTGACGGGATTACTTTTTTGGGGAAGTAATTAGTTTCTGATTACTTTTTTCAAGTAACTTGACCAACACTGGTGTTCAAAAGTTTAAGAAGCTAGCCTTTTACCTTAGCATTACTAGGTATTATAGAAAACGCTAAACGGAAAAGCTCTTCTCTGAATATTATTAGACAAAACGATGCAGTCGTTTGGATTGAGAACAGCTCAAAATTAGACATATCAGGTGTCTGTTTATTGGCCAACACTGGTTTGAAAACAACACAGCAGCTCTTCTATAAGCTAAATGAATATCTACTCACAGTCCGTCCAGAGAAAAGTCTCCCAGAGCTTTTAACTAGATGGTACCTGGTCGCATCACCAACAGCAGCTTAAATTGGTGTTCAGCACAGCTGCAAAACACTTTTCTTGAATGCACCCCGGACAACGCTGTACCGCTTTGTTATCGACTCGACGAGAAACAGAGAAACAACAGAAACACAAGAACGTTCCGGCATAATATGAAGCGCCTATCGTACAGTAATGTTACAACAGCGTGTTTGTTAATATAATGTTGTCCAGGTGAAGCAGACACACCAAACAGGCATTTACACAAAACTTCAACTTCAGGTAAAAGTAGTTGTAAAATTAGTGGAAGTTGTGAAGCGAGCAGAACACTGGGCAGGGCAGAGTGTGGGCTCCACCCAGTGCGACAACACAGCTGTTGCCGTCAGATTAACGTTACGCGTTCAGAACAGAGGCAGAAAAAAGTGTATATTTGTCAACAATTACACAGGTAAATGATCCAGTAAGCATTATGAAAAGGTAACGTAGTGTGAAAGGGAGAAGTGGTGTGGTTGTTAGAGCTCCACCTAACTGTCACTGCCTGCATGTGTTAGCTCGAGTAACGGTAACTTACATTATTCGGTGGTGGTACTACAAAGCTAGAAATCTAGGGGAAAGTCATCACAGCAAAATTAAATATATGTCTATTGTGTGTGTGTGTGTGTGTGTGTGTGTGTGTGTGTGTGTGTGTGTGTGTGTGTGTGTGTGTGTGTGTGTGAGAGAGAGAGATCCAGATTTTTAAACACGAACAGTTGATTTATTTACTTATTTTTAACTATGACATAAAGTCTGTCAGTAAAGATTGATTGACTGATTGATTGATTGATTGATTGACGGTGTTCTAACATTTCGCTCGAAGCTCTGAAATTACAGTCACGTGATCAGTTACAACTCACCCATACTTTCACTTCTGTCCCTTTAAACGTGACTTTTCCTGCACTTCTGATAGATCCATAAATGTGTGTGCAGTTTTGTGTGTAAATCAAGGGTTTGTGTAGCCTAAGCTCCGGCTTCCAGATGCTGTGCCAAAAAGTGATCGCCTGCCAAAAAACTGATTTGTTTCTGTGTTGTTTTTTTTATGTCTAATATCTTTACGAATGTTGGTAAATAGACTTGGGTGAACAGGGTTTACAAAGGGGTAAAATAGAATTTAAAAAAAAAATTACCAGTTTTTCAAGTATCTTTATAAGTCTCTGTTATTGTACATACATTATAACCAATCCGGTTCTTTTTTTCCACTCAAAATATGTTTACATAACTATTGTTATATTTGTTGCAATTTCTGCTTCCTCTTGGCCAGATTACTCTTAAAAGAAGACATTTTTGATGTCAACAAGATTTTTTTTAACTGGATAAATAAAGGTCACTACCATTATTATTTTTCTTTTTATGTTCTGTTTTGTTGTTGCCCTCTAATGTTTAAAGAAAAACAATAAAAAGAAAGTATAAAAAAAAGTCACTGCCAAAAACTGTTTGCGGCTTCTACCTTGTGACAAGAATGTTGTTTGTGGCTCAAGATGACTTGATATCATTCATGAGGGTACATTTGACATATCTATCATATTATAGACCAACAAGTTCTTTATAGCAGTTTAAATTGGCAGACGATCATTTGTTGGCACACTGCCTCTAGGACTGTGCTTGTTCTTAAATTGCTGTGGACATACCACCAGGTGGCGTAGTATTCAGCGATTTATGTGTGAACTTAGTGGCCTGGTTGTGGTGGCATTTGACCATCTGAGCCTGCCTTACTTTGGACAACCACCACTACCACCTGACTAAAGTCATGACTGAAGATTGAGTAATATGTAGTAACAAGTCAAGAGAGCATTTTGAGAAGATGGAAGTGCTCTGAAGACATTTCTGTGGTTTATCTTTTTCAGGAACAGCTGCAATGGCCTCAGGTGGGGCCCCACTGCCCACAGCCACCCAATGTGCCACTAAGGTGGAGCTGAGCATCTCCTGTGAAAACCTAATGGACATGGACGTCTTCTCCAAGTCTGACCCTCTGTGTGCTTTGTACATCAACACATCAGATTCTCAGTGGTATGAGGTATGTAATTGGTAGTGGTACGAGATTTTTGCATATAACAGTTAAGACTGCAAATCTATGGCTGGCATTAAATAATATGTTCTAACCTAAGTCATGTGACTTACGTTACACATCTTTTTTTACTTTGTGAATTAGTTTGGCCGCACGGAGATGATCTTGAACTGCCTGAATCCGAAGTTTGCTAAGAGGTTTGTGATCGATTACTATTTCGAGACGGTGCAGAGGCTGAAGTTCTGCGTGTATGATATCGACAACGATACCTACGACCTGAGTGACGATGATTTCCTTGGAGAGCTTGAATGCACCCTCGGGCAGGTAAGTTTCCCCTTTATCAGGTTGCTCTTTAAACACTGGTCGTTCGCCCACTGCTTTAGCGCTCCTTGTTGTTTCCATCATTTGTGTCCAGGTCGTTTCTAATAAGCAGATGACGCGGCCGTTGTTGCTGAAGAACAGGAGGCCGGCAGGCCGTGGGACCATCACAGTGAGCTGACTCTTTTGTCTGTGTGAACTTAGTTTCTCCAGTTTGTCCTTCTGTATGCATCTATGTGTGTAAAAATAAGAATATGCTTAGCTTGTAGGGTTGATTTTGCTCATATTTTGCTAGAATTAGTCATTTTAGCAAGCTACAAACAAATGCTGTGGAACCCTTGTAGTGATTGATTGGCTTCCTGTAGTTTAATATAAGTGTCAGGGCTCATGGCTGGGTTTGTAAGTGTAAAATTGCAGTTTACTTGTGCTAATTTCTAACCAAGTGATGGATATGACTGTTACTGTCCTGCTTTGTCTACTGTTTTGTGATAAATGAAACCATAGTGTACAAAATGAACACCATGCTGTAATAATTAAGAAGTAAAACTATCATTTTAGACCATAAACCTACTGGGAAAATATTACTAAGGTAATTCATGAAGGGAGAAATTGTTTGATTTTCTCATAGATTTCTGTACAATCAGACTTCTTTTTAAAACTAGAGAAAGCTGCCCCCTGCTGGCCATCAGAAAGAATGCAATTGCACTTTTAAATTGGCTTCATTTTTTTTGTATATAGCTGAGGTTATGTTAATCTTTTACATAAAAGAAAACCACTGTGAACCTCAGTATAAAACTGCACAAATCTTTATGTTTTTCTCCTTTTTGATAGATCTGTGCTGAAGAAATCACAGACACCAGGGTAGCAAACTTTGAAGTGTCTGCCCGCAGGCTGGACAAAAAGGTAATGAAAGTTGCTTCAGGGTTTTTTAATAAAGTTCATTAAATGTAAGTTCTGTGAATGACTAACTGGGAATGGTTTGTCAGTATCTGTGGTGGTCCGACCCTTTCCTGGAATTCTACAAGCAGACAGAAACTGGATGGCAGCTGGCTCACAGGACAGAGGTACACACATTTACCATCAGGTCCTTCATCGGCGTGCACTAAATTCCCGTGGACTCGTTACTCACGGTAACCTGTTTATGCAGGTTGTGTACAACAACCTGAATCCAATATGGAGGCCGTTCCGCATCTCATTGCGAACTCTTTGTGGAGGAGATGTGGAGAAGCCTATTAAGGTAATTCTATTCAGTGAACCTGCACAATAAAATGCACCCAATTAACAAAACCTGTAAGCACCTCTTAAGTAACATTCCAATGGGTGAAACAGTGGATTTCATCCCCCTCCCTCACTTTTTAAAATTTTCGAATTGGCTTTATTGACCACACTGCTGACTAATAACTAATCTTGTAATTGCAATTCTCTTATTATCTTACAAATCTCCCAAACATAAAGGGAGTGCTTGTGACCCAGTTGGATAAGCGCTACATGCATGTATGCACGATTCATGACATCACCAGGTGAGGCTTTCTTCCTCTTTGTTTACTCACTTGACTTACTGCATTAGCTTTTGCATTTATACTGATAACTGTTTGCACTCTTTCCATATGTCAGGTGTTCAGAATATGATGACACTTCGTCACTGACTGTAAATAGTGAATGATTAGTGGGGGTTTTGGCAGCAGTCTAAAAAAAAGACGTAATTTTCACACCTTGACCAAGAACTTCATCATCAACCATGGTTTACTCTTTCTCTCCTCCTGTATGATCCGAACTGTTCATGCAGTAGTTTTTACGTGGTCCCCCGTTAGAGAAAACTCTTCTTGTTTTGCGTCCTCAGGTTGACTGTTACGACCATCACAGCAGCGGCTCCCATGATCTCATTGGGAGCTTTAAAACCACACTAGCAGAGATGCAAACGGGGACGCACATCTCCCCGGTGAGGCCCTTTATGTTTTGTGTGTGTGTCTCGTGTGTGTTATAGTGTTTATGTTACACTGACATTAACACGGTCTCGTTTCAGGCTGAATTCGAATGTATTAACCCCAAAAAGTCAATGAAGAAAAGCTATAAAAACTCCGGGGTCGTTTGCATCCGGCAGTGCCAGGTAAGGAATTAAAACTGTTACTCTGCCTCGATTTTACAACATATGTCCCACCAGGTTTGTTTTGGATCTCTGTACATTGTGCATTGCTGCACGTTGTTAGCGTACTCTTTACTTTTACAGATAGTGAGGGAATACACCTTCCTGGATTATATCATGGGTGGATGCCAAATCAACTTCACTGTGAGTGTGGAAATATTTTTATTGTTAAAGTAAATAAATTGTTTGGTAAGATTTGTAACATTTCTAAATTGACTGTCACATTGCACGGCACTCTGAAACTCGCAGAATACATATGAAGTATGTCAGACGTTTACCTGGTGACTGAAAAGCTCTCTGTATGTTGACCCGTATCCTCTCGGTCCAGATCGCCATTGACTTCACGGGCTCTAACGGGGATCCGGGGTCTCCTCAGTCCCTCCACTACATCAGCCCAGAGGGCTACAATGAGTACCTGGCAGCCATCTGGTCAGTGGGCAATGTCATCCAGGACTACGACAGGTGAACCCAAGCATCCTACATCATCCCACCATCTAAAGTAATGATATCAGAGGAAGAAACAGATACTAAAAAAACAACATGTTAAGCCAGAGTTGAGCAGAATGAAAGAGTCTTATCACCAACTTACACCAACCCCTCCCCCCCCCCCCCCAGAAATTATTAACCTTTTTGCTACTTACAGTGTTAATATTAAAAATCTTTAGCGGCAGCATCCTTGATAATCACCTACTAACATTTTCCCTGGAACTAGTTTCTGTTCAAACTTGGGGCCCACTGATCTACCGCTCGATGAGCTCATGAGTTTGTTCTGTCTCTGTGTAGTAAGAAGATGTTTCCTGTGTTTGGTTTTGGAGCCCAGCTCCCTCCATCCTGGCAGGTATGAAATATTCATTAAAGAAACAGCATCATTGAGCCATATGTGTGACACAAAGTTGTTATTTCGATATCACTGAGTTATTAAGGTGCTTTATTGTGTTCATCCTCTCTCTCTTGGCTGGAATTGTGGGTATTGAAAAGCACTGGAAATTTGCAGTGTCTCAAAGGACCAGTGCTGCGGCATTTCCACTCGTTACTTGGATGTGACTGCTGAATTCAGAGCGCACTCACATGATGGTGTGGTTTTGGGGCTGTTGAGTGTCCCGTTGTGTATGAAAGGCAGTTTGCTCTGACTGGTAATGCTCAATGAACAGTAGGGTGGTGGAGCGTAGCTCAGCTGCTGAGGCACGGCAGTAGAAGGCGTGATGCTGTGAGCCTGATGAACAATTGAATGATCCCTCATTAGGGAGCTGATGCAGCAGTTTGTAACATCAGCTTCTTTATTATTGTTCTTTTTTCTCTGTGTCCTGACGTGTCTGGAAACGTTTGCAATCAGAATTATGATCTTTATGCTGGGTTGTGGCTCTTGTTCACATGTTTCATTATGAGTGTTATTTCAGTTATTACATTATATGTAAAATGGGCAGCACGGTGGCAAGCTAAGAGGCAGAAGGGGAAAAAACAACCTTTTTTTTGTCGACCTCTGCATCTGTAAGACAACACAAGTACAGTGCCTGAACAAAAATACAAAGATGCACAGATTTGCAAATCAGCAGAGTATGTGGAGAGTATGTGAGCAAGAGAGTGAGTGTCTTTGTCACAAAATGTACGTGACAATGAGGGTGGGAGGCTGGGATAACGCCCCCCATCCGCAGCCCCCAAGAGTACCAAAGACCTGAGGCCACACATCACCGCAGCATCTGCAGCAGGAGAACAAGCGAAGCTCCAGATAGGCCGCTCACGGCTATAGAGCGAGAGTCCCACCAAGAGCTTTTCATATTCAAAGTTGTGCTTTAGGAAGATATCTGCTTGGGTTAACTTTGCATTAGCTTCAGATCATTCGGGGAACCCGCCTGCTAGTTTGCTAGCACCGGCTAGGTTAAATGGCCAATTATTCAGGGCTTCCATTATAATCAAAGCCAGTCAAATATGCGTGCAGCTTACACTATATGTTTATTTCACCTGACATTTATGATCTCTTCCAATCTTACTGATCACTCAAAGCGCTTTAGACTGGAAGTTCCCATTTTTTTACCACATTGCCTGACATCCATGACCAATTTCGATTCACTGACTAACCTAACATGCATGTTGTTGGACTGTGGGAGGCAGTTGGAGTACCCAGAGAAAACCCACCCAGGTACAGGGACAGCGTGCACCCAGAAAGGCTCCAGCTAGGACTCAAACTAGGAACCATCTTGCTGTGAGGCATCAATTCCAACTGCGACATATGTATATTCTTATACAAACACACTGTGCTTGCTTCTTATCGTTCATGTACCCCCCCCCCCCCCCCCCCCCCCTCGCCCCCGTGTTGTGTCATGTCAAACACAGGTCCCTTGAACAGTCGTCTAAAGCTTTTGTTGATTTTACTCCTACAGGTGTCCCATGAGTTTCCTGTCAATTTCAATCCAGCAAATCCCTTCTGTTCAGGCAGGTTTAAACTTCTCACAAAGCTGTGTTTGGTTCTTGAAAGTTGCCCATGGATGCTGTAATGGTGAACCACTGTACCTGTGGATGTGTGTGCCGCAGGCATAGAGGGCGTGGTGGATGCCTACAGACACTGTCTGCCTCAGCTGAAGCTCTGGGGTCCCACCAACTTTTCCCCGATCATCAACCATGTGGCCCGCTTCGCCAGACAAGCTCTCCAGCAGCACATGGCTTCAGTAAGGAAGCAGGAAGTGTTTAGACACTCACTGCTTACAAACACTTCAGTCACCCTTCTGCTGTTTTGCTCCCATGACATTGTTGTGCGAGCTTCTGTTTTCTCATCTGCATAATATGCTAAACTGTATGTGTTTCCCCAACTGTGTCCAAATCTTTATTTTACAACAATTAGCTACTTTACACAACTTGGCTTTTTCTGTGATATACACCTGATGAACACCTGCTTTGTCTAACTTTCTGGGCTTTCTTCTCAAATTTTAGCATCCAACATTTTTATGGCTCATTATGACAGATTTATGCCAGCCTAAAGGTAAAAACAATTAATCTGCTTGACATTTTTATGACTTTAAGAGCAGTTTTACCTGCAAATTAAGATATAATTTGTATCACTTGGGGATTTCTACAACTTTGGACAGTTTGAACTTTTAGAGTGACTAACCATATGTTACAGCTTTTCTCAATAGGCCATAAAACTGTCAAAGTTAAATTAAATCCCAAAATAACCACCGTGCATCAACAGGTGCTCATACAAAAAAGTGCAGACTTACGATATAAATGTAGATAATACTTGACCAAAGTATATGAACCACAAATAATTTGAGTATATGGGTCAAATGCTTAACATTGGTATATAGTGTATACAAGTATATGTGTTTCAGAATATATATGTGCCATCTAATCCCCAACTCTGTAATCTACTTTTCTGTCATCGTGCAGAATTACTTTGTGCTGCTTATCATCACGGATGGAGTGATCACAGACATGGACCATACACGTGCCGCTATCGTGGAGGCCTCTCGTCTGCCCATGTCTATCATCATAGTGGGTGTTGGCGGGGCAGACTTCAGCGCCATGGAGTTTCTGGACAGCGATGACAAACTGCTGCAGGCGCCCAGCGGGGTCGTCGCCTCCAGAGACATCGTGCAGTTTGTGCCCTTCAGAAATTTCCAGGTAGGCAGCAGCTCCGAGGCTTTAGACAGCCAGCCTTCCTCTGCTCAGCACACACGCGCAAACCTGAGTGCTGCTGAACAAGCCGGCTTCTCATTCTTGTGAATTTATGTTTGCAGAGAAACAGCGTGGCCCTGGCGCAGAGCGTGCTGGCAGAGCTTCCCGATCAAGTCGCATCCTTCTTCAATGCCTACAAGCTGAAACCACCTAATCTTTTTAATGTTCCTGAGCCGTCCTAGTAAAGCAGGTTAAATGTACTCGAGTATCTCCAATGCACTTCCTGTTTGTCTCTCTTTCTACATTCAGTGCATAGAGGGGTGTCAATCCGTGTTGGGCAAACCTTTTGAGATTTACAGATTAATGATTGCTTCACACTGGAACACTGGAAAGCAGCAAATCAACTCTGAGGTGAAATCTACAATGGTAAACTGGAACAACTCAGAAAGCAGTTAATGCTATTTAAAATCACATGCCATCCGAAAAAATACATTAACCAATAAATAAATAAATAAATAATAATAATTTAATATTTGTATACAATGACGATCAGTTTCAGCTTGCATGGCTCACAAATAAAATCCAGAGCAGGACATCGTTATGGCTGCGGAAATGCTTCCTCAGGCTAAAATTTGGGATTCTTCTCCATGATGTCATCACTGTGTGGGTGGTTGAGCAACAGTCACCGTTTTGCAAAAGCTCTAAACAAGTGGTTGCATGACAGCTGCCTAAGGTGTAGCATCACAGTGGTCAGGATGAAAGGAAACAGGAAGTGGCTTTGAACAAGCGTGCAAGCCAACCTTATCCTTTTAATCGCTCAGAAATCAGTTTCTGTTACAATTAACAAAGAGCACCCAAATGGCCTTAAACAGCAAGTTTAATGTTGTGCAGTTGACTTTTTCACAACATCTATGTAAATCACTAGTATTACAGTTTCTCTAACAAGCTGAGTGACTGAGGTGTTTTCCATGTGATTTGAGACCCTCCAGCTTGTTCACTGCATGTAATTAATAAGAAATCGTAATAACAGGAAACAATAACAGTGTACTCTGTGCATCTTCACACGTGGCTTTGCTGATTAAATGCTATATTTGTTGCATAAACGAATGGCACCTTATTTGTTGTGTGATCATAACATAAAAGGAAACGGTGGATATCTGCTGAGACAAAGCTCAGAGTCTACATTGTTACACTGGATGTTCCCAGCTAGCAACCTGACTCCTGCTACCTTAATTAAAGATTATGACATGTAACCTTGTTTGCTAACAAGATTTTATACGTTGTGAACATTTATTGTTGTTTATAATGGTTGGAAATGATTTTGACTCCCGTGTGGCCCACAGTGGTTGCTTCCGACAGTCTTTTCCCAAATTAAATAAAGGAACTGCCATCTGGCGGCAAAAGTGAATTAGTAACCATGGTTATTAACTAGATTAAGTACCACAGTGTGTATACACATTTCCATGAGGATTTATATCCTCATGATTGATGCAGAAACATGTGTTCATACTTACTGTATATTATAGTAGTGTATAGGGTATATACATTTTAGACTGCAGATAATGTAAAATAAATTTCTAGTAACAAATAAATGTAATAAACTATTCTCCTCCATCATAATTTTGGGCATGTCAAACATAAGGCCTGGGGGCCAGAAGTGGCCCTCCAAAGTCTTCAATCTGGCCCATTGGGTGGCTTTGGAAAATGTGAAGGAGGGCATACATTTCAGACTTTTAACTGTATGCTGACAGATTTATTTCAGTTACTACAGCAGGGTTTCTTTATCGTGCAGCTAAACATGCTGTGTAAATTACACTTCTTTTTTTATATTTAAATGTCTTATTGTAGCTAAATGTCTGTACAATGACAGAAAAGGAAGTTTCACACAAGATCAACATACGTGGCTCACGATGTAAAATGATGCAACGAACAGAACACAGATTTAAAGCTGGTACAGTGGGCCCTCGTTTGTCACGGGAGTTACTTTCCAAAAATAACCCACGATAGGTGAAATCTGCAAAGTAGCCAACTTTATTTTTTACAGTTATTATAGATGTTTAAGGCTGTAAAACCCCTCACTACACACTTTTTACACTTTTCAGGCATGAACATTTTCACACTTTCATCTCTTGTTTAAACACTCTTAAAGTTCAAACTTTCATAGAAAAATAAGTCCAGTATTATAGAATGAAACCAAAGGCACCCGCAGGTGCAAAATGTTTCGTCGATATTGTTACAAACTTACAAACATACAGTACAGCACTTCAGAGTCACACTGCTGGCAATCAAGCTGAATGCATTCTGTACTGTACAGGAGACATGGCACAAAATTGATTGACAGTGGTCTACAGCCAATCAGGATGCAGGACACAATGGGCTGTAAAAAAAACACACACAAAAAAACCCATGCAAAATTGCACAAAAAAAATCCGCGAAACAGCAAGGGCACAAAAGGTGAACCGCGTTATACTGTACTTGAAGTTTTGGTGCTACAAGCTGCTGGATCATGGAGTGCACTTAGTTTTTGTTAAATAAATGTCATGTGTTGTTGTTATTAATGTCAGGACATAATCATTTTTTATCAGGTCCCAATATGTAAAACATATTGTGAAAGGGAGCATGCTCTCGTTTCAACACGCATGTTGGTAGGACTCGATTGGTTTGTTCTGTGAGAAAGCTGTATTGAGGACTACAGTTGTCACAGAAGTATTTAAACATTTCCTTAACTAAGAACTAACTGCACAGGAAAAAGACAAATGTGGAGAGATCTTTTGAGGCATTTGTAAATACTGTAGTTTTTTTTTTATGATTATTAAAAAGGGATTTACAAAAACAAACACTCAACTTGAGAATAGGGGATTTTCCTATAAGCTTTTGAATTTGTAGTCATTTAGTTTTCCTTTCAGTTCACATGCACTAAAATGGAAATTCAGTTAACCTGCAGTTTAATCTGACATTTTAAGGCAGCATGAATTAGCTAGGCAACTAAAGGGTTCAAACCCCTCTTGGCAACCCTGAGATGTAATACCACCTCACATAACATGTCATAACATGGTAATACTGTAGCTAAATAAAGACTGCATTCATTCTCCTTTAAACAGAGCAAGTTCCTCTCCTAACTAAGTGCTTTAGGGTGCTGAGGCTTATAAAAAAAACAATTAAAAAAAATTAGCACACCCTAAAAAAATGATAAATGAGAATATAAGTTTCAATCTCTCTAAGATCTCTAAGCTAAAAGGTAGAAGGAGTGGAGTGGGTGTAGGTGGTAGGAGGCAGAGATGGGTTTTTCTGTTTTTTTCTTGCTTTTTATTCTTTTAGATATCCTCAGCCACCTTCTCACTGTTTTGCTGTGAATCTTTCCTTCCTCTTCCTCCCATTTCTTGTAAATTTTGTTTGTTATAAATGCAAGCTCATATAAAGACAGGCTGTATTCTACATCCTACAGTCTATTATATCTTGGAAGGATCAGAAAAACAAACTCAATAAACATGACCAGTAATGTTGTGGGGATGAAGCTGGACTCCCTTAAGTTGGTTTCAGAGAGGCGGATGTTGTCCAAGATAAGGATAGTGCTGGACCTCCCACCCACTCCATGACATGCTGGCCAGTCACAGGAGGACGCTCACTGATAGAGTGAGATTACTCAAATGCACCACTGAAAGACACAGGAAGTCATTCCTGCCTGTGGATATCTCTCTGTACAAGTCCTCCATTTAATGCACAAATACAGATGCTGGTTGTTGGAAAACAGACGTCTTACAAGTCAGGCTACTTTATTAAATGACACCAAAACAGCAATACTTGTTTTTGAAGGGACCACTACACACTATAAACATTTTTGGGCTTTCCCACACATTAATGGTCCTCACTGTTTTTCATAACAAGAACTGAGGAGTTTTAGAATTTCTTTTTTTTCGGAGAGGTATTTTGAAGATTTTGTCCAGTTTCCAGCTGTGTTAGCATGATGCCTTTTATGGAAAGTTTGGGGCAGATGTTAAAATCATTTTACACTGATGACTACATATAACCCACTATGATCTTAAGTAGGCAGGGCAAGGGAAAATCTTAATAAGAGTTAAGGATGTGCAATTTCAATAACACATCTCAGTTTTCTGCATGATAAATATATAAAATTACTGAAAACGTTCTGGTAGCTCACCAGACTGTCCTATATCTAAAAATCATTACATTTTTGTTGATTCACAACTTACAATCTTTAAACTGAAATTTCTGTAGTAGACAGTTAAGAAATGGGAACTTTTCTGCCATTTAATTGTTTAACTTACATACTTAAACTACAGTTAAAAGTCCAAACATGTATACTTTCCTACATATTTTCCAAAGCTGTCAAGAAGGCCAGATTGGAGTCTTTGCCGGGCCGATTGTGGCCCCCGGGCTTTATGTTTGACATCCGTGTTAGCTGCTAAGAATGGGCTCAACGATCACGTGAACACGAAGTAGTGAGCTGGTTGGTAATTTACTTAAATTATGGTGTCACTTTAATTCTAAATAAATGTACGAATTCATGTGTTTTTATCGTTTACTATTAAATAAAATAGGTCATTGTCATTTCCGCGACACTAATAGTCCTCCATACACCACCCGCATGGCTATTATAAGCTTTTGGGCTGACTTCGTAATGGCAAAAGTTGTGTCCTTGTTTATTATTTTTACAGTATATGTGTTTGTGTGTGAGTTTTATACCTTTTGGTCTCATGTAGTTCGTACAGTTGATTTGGGAGGTCGTGTTTGCGGTCGGTACGTGAAGTGAGCGCACTGGACTCCGCCCACCACCACCGAGCTAGCTGTGCTGTTGCTGCAGCAGCTGGAAACAAACCACAGCACCGCAGCAGTGTCGCTAGCAAGCAGGCTTACGAGGTAAGCTACCACCGCGCTAGTCTTGACATTTGTTCAAGAGTTTAAGCGCTGCTGATGAATTCCCACAGAGTGTGTATATACTTTTTCTCGCGTCATGTGACTGTCGCTGATAATAAACCCATTCAACTTAACGACAGAGTTCGTAGGTGTGGCTTTTCGCGTGGTGTTTATGTGAACAGCCACAACCTTTCTGTGTTTCTTTAGAGAAGTTTTTAGGCAACTAAATCTAATATTGTAACGTTAATTAAGGTTTATTTACTATGTAATAATGTTTGTCAGTTGTCTCTGATGGATTGACTTCTTGTTCTATAATCTGGGAAATGTGTGTCAAACATATCTCGTGAATGATATCGAGACATTTTTAAGATAGAAAGGATATTTCTGTCACGAGATGGAAGCTTCAGCCTTTTTTTTGGCAAAGCAACTTTGATAAATTCTTTATTTATCAGTGTAAAAGTCTCATTGACATTTAAAACGTCTTTTTCAAGAAAGGTCAGGCCAAGAAGGCAGCAGAAGTCCCAACAAATATACGCTGACAGTTATATAAAGATGTTTTAAGTGACCAAAAAGGATTAGTTTTATTATATTGTAGAACACGGAGTATGAACAATAACACAAAGATAGTTGCAAAATACATGGAAACACGTGTTGAGGGGAGTATCGGCATAGATATTTTGATATAACGGATATGATTCATTCTCTATGCTGGTATTTCCCTGCTGGTCACCTCCTCCACTGCTTCATGGTGGTTGGTTTTTATGTAAATGATCAACCCAAATCCAAATGTAATATGTACATTAAAATACAATGTATAACATATCATGTATATAAAAGCATCTTCCACTGACTGTGCATTATTATTAGTACATCTGTAATTTCTAAATTGCTTTGAATGAGAACATTAACTAGAAAGCTAACAGATATTACACTAAAATACTAATCATGTGTTTTAATATAATGTAATAGATCAATAATATGGTGACTGATTATTTGGCTGACAAATAATCTGTGCAAAAGTCTTGAGTCATCACTGATTTCTTTATTTTTCGCTTCCAAGCAGCCACACATTTATGTAGGTTCTTGAGCAATCGTTCACCAGGCTTTCTCTTTGGACATTGACCACTCCTCAGTCCGGTCCTTGTACCTGACCATTTTCGCAGGAATGTTTTGTGTTTGTTAAGCCATTTAACACTGACCTGTGAACCATTCAAACAAAACAATAAAAAAGAAAGAAAGAAAGCATCTAAAACAGCCTTTAAAAAAAGAAAACAGCTGTGGCAAAACAGCAATACTGCGGTAGCTGGAGCGCCTGAAAAAATACCATGAAATCATGGAAATATACAATCATGACATAATGAAAACTTTCTGTAGTTAAAACAGGGAAATACAGATGTTAGAAAAAAGAGGTTTTTGACATTAAATATAGACTTTATTCTTCCTCAGTCAAACAGCAGCACTCATGCGATTGTTTTGCCCCTGAGCTCCAGGTGTTGTGCCAAAAAGAAATTACCGCCCGCGGGAGCGCCCGAAGCTGCTTAAAGCTGTAGCGCCCAGATTACTTTATTTACTTTATTTATACTTAATTTTATTATGTGACTTTAAGGTAAAAATCTGGGGCTTTTATTGCATAATTAATGTAATAATATGTTATATCACCCATTTAAAATGAGATTTGTTTTACAATGACAAATCCTGTGGCTGAACATTTAATTCTGTTAACAAGTAGACAACATCAGAAAGCTTCTAACAATTTTACATAAAAAATAAAAGTCTGCTATTCAAATAGTTTTTTATGAGCCATAAAAACAAAACAATTAAAATTAAAAAAAAAAACATCTAGCAGCTGAACCAAGGGTACCCTAAACTTACAGTCACACTGAACGTGACAGGTTCCCCCGGTACTGCAGACGCCTAAAGGTTTTTGGACACATGTAAACAGCAAAGTTATGTTTCAGTCTAGGTGCAGGTGACAGCAAGTACAGTTTATGTGCATTTAAACAATTACATTAGAAACCAGGAGGTTTAACCCCCCCCCCCAAAAAACCTAGCCTTTAATTTGCATGTGTGTGTAGCTAGTCTGGCCTTCAACTCTATGTTGCTGCAATCCGCGTTGTGTGGTGTGAATTAAGTGTTTTAATTGAGTTGGTTGTTCCTTTGCCAGCTGAAGTGGGTTTATTCCGCCAAAGCTGTTTACATAAAACAGAAATTCTGTGCAGTTACTTCACATGAAGTAACTGCACAGTTACTTCTCCATGCACATCGTCAAGAGAGAGGGAAGAGCAGCAGAGAAAACAACTGGCTGCAGATGGCTGCCCCTCCTCGAGCTAGGTTCTTCTGGAGATTTCTTCCAGTTAAAAGGAAGTTTTTCCTTCCCACTGTCACCAAAGCCCTTACTCATTGGGAGTCATATGATTGGGGTTTTCTCTCTGCTTTGTATTAGTAAAGGGTCTTTACCTTACAATAGTGCCTTGAGGCAACTGTTGTTGTGATTTGGTGCTTTATAAATAAATAAAATTTAAGTGAATTGACTTGAATGAGAAACCACCTGCACGCTCGCACAGCAACTGTCTAAATTATAAAACAATAAAAATAAAAAACCAGAGGAGGTCAGGAGAGAGGTGTGTGTTTATAGCCATGGATAAAATATTGTGGATGTATTGGAGATTTTCTCAAAATCAATGGAATTATGAATGCAGAAGAGGATTTTGATCCACCTTACCTGTAGCATCTGTAAAGCGTCTGATTGGCAGTGGCTTCATTTTTCAGCCTGAAAATAATCCCAAACACACTGCCAAATAACTAAAAACATACCCGGGTAAAAAACACACACACAAAGGAACCATATCAGTCATGGATTGGCCTCCGCCTGTTAGATTTGAACATAATAATAATAATAATAATGGATTGGATTTATATAGCGCTTTTCAAGGCACCCAAAGCGCTTTACAATGCCACTATTCAGTCACTCTCACATTCATACACTGGTGGAGGCAAGCTACAGTTGTAGCCACAGCTGCCCTGGGGCAGACTGACAGAAGCGAGGCTGCCATATCACGCCATCGGCCCCTCTGGCCATCACCAGAGGGGCCGATGGAAGCAGTTGGGATCATCTCAACAAAGAACAGAACAAAAGGAGACAAAATCGGAGAAAAGCTTTAAAAGTCCTGCCTGGAAAGCCTGGAGAATTGTTCCTGAAGATCACAGAAATTACTATAGAGCTTGCCTAAGAGAGTTCTGACTCCATTGAGGCATAAAGGCAGTAATTCCAGACACTGACTTCCAAGTTCATTTGAATTTATGTATCTTTGCATCTTTCAGTAAATTGCTGCACCTATTTTAAATGAAACGTTTAAGGGGGGCACAAGACTTTTGCACAATACTGTATTCTATGTTCTCCATGTTCATTTTCTGTTTACCCACATTTATGGTTATCAGCTCTTGTGAGTTGAGCGTTTCCGGGCTGCGATGGCGGCAGTTGGAGTCCAGCAGACGAGGGTCGCAGACTGTGTGACCAAGGTGTCGCTGAGCATCTCCTGTGACCATCTGCTCGACATGGATGCATTCTCAAAGTCCGACCCTCTATGCGTGCTTTTCATGAACTCCTCTGGAAACCACTGGTTTGAGGTAAGTAGGTTTTTGTTGTGTGGATTTGAAAGGCCTTACTCTTAAAAAAATTAGAGTTATCAATTTCCAGTTTTAGGGCAACAGCTCAACTTTAAAAGTTCCTAAAAGAAAATCCCTGACTGTGAAACGTGTTTGTGTTAGGTTGGTCGCACGGAGAAAATCGAGAACTGCCTCAGTCCCAAGTTTTCCAAGCCTATTGTCCTCGACTACTACTTTGAGATGGTGCAGAAGTTGAGGTTTGAAGTGCACGATATTGATACTGAAAACTGCAGTCTGCAAGAGGCTGACTTCCTGGGACAGCTGGAGTGTACCTTGGGACAGGTTTGCCATCTTTGATTTTCATTACAAGCCATTTGTCTATATATATACTGAAAGAGCTATAAGTGGTGGGAAGTGGTATTGGCGTTGTTTAGTGATGACTAAGATGTGTCTTTCTGTTCAGATCGTGTCCTCAAGAAAACTAACAAAACCACTTGTTAAGAAGGACAAGATGCCTGCAGGAAAGGGAACCATTACTGTGAGTTTCTTTGAGTGAGGGACGCAGTGATTTGGTGAAATCTGAGTGAACTTATTTCACATTTTTAATGCAAAACTGCTTCTTGCTCTCTAGATATGTGCAGAAGAAATGACTGACAACAGAGTGGTGGCATTTGAAGTCGCAGCAAGAAAACTGGACAAGAAGGTGTCTTAGACTAGAAGGAATTATGTTCCTGTAATCAGAAATCTTTACGCGGATGATTTGACTGAAGTTACTGACTCTTACTGGTCACAGTTTATGATTAGAAAAACATTTAACACCACTCATCAAAAGTTTGTGCCACTTTGAAAGGTTTTTTTTTTATATTTAAAGAAAAGCACTTGAACTGATTAAAATTGTTTTGGGTGAGAATCAGTGGTCGTAGGCACACATTTGCAGTGTTTCCAATGAAAAGCTTTGTTTCAGTGACACATTTTTTGGATTACACAACCAACAATTTAGTTAGTTAAGAGTTGAAATCATAGCAATTGGGAAGTTGAATTCATAGGGAAGCATGTACCAGTTTCCTCACAAACCACCATAATCTGTTGTACTGGGAAACTTTTCATGAAGCTGCAAGTGTATTGTGTTAAAAGGCCAGAAAATTAGCCAGACTGTTCTTCCTTTTAAAACAAGGATTGCCACTCCATGCAGGCATTTCTCAATGATTTCACACAGTGGTGAGAGTTTGCAGAGAACAATGCTCTTCCCAGAATAGAAGGACAGATATGGTAAATGGACTGATTCTTATATAGCACTTTTCTACTCACCCAGAGCACTCAAAGTGCTTTATACAACATGCCACATTCACCTTCAACCATCCTTTGAAGTGCTTTCTATTCATACTGTGACAGATGCATCAGAGAGCAACTTAGAATTAGTATCTTGCCCCTAGATGCATCACAGAGGGGGAGACAGGGATCGAACCACCAACCTTCCCACCAGCACATGACCTCATGAGCTACAGTCACCCTAGAATAGGAACCAGAGTACAATTTAGCAAGTGGGGGGAAAAGAGACCTTACAGATCGTTGGTCGGCCTCTGGATTCTGAGAGACAGATTGTCCGGGTTCAGATGTGTTTGATCCATTAGGTGTGCATTAGGTAACACAATGTGCACCTACAGAATGTGGATCTTTTCAAAATGATTTTTGATGAATGTCTCCGTTAACCTTTAATTGTCACTGATAGCATTTCTGATCAATTCAAAGTTCTATTAAATGCAAAAATACAAATGTCTTTCTTTCCCAAACGAAGACATTTCCACGTGAAGCCAAACTTTTTAAGTGTCAGGGATGTGACAGCTAAGATTATTGAATCTGAAAATTCTCTGAAATGTGATTGGACAACTCGAGCTGTGCCTGTTTAGTAAGTTTAGTTTAGTAATGACTCTTGGACACAGTTAGCTGGACGTAACTCCAGGTGAAAAAGGGTAAAGGCAGCTGATGAGCAGTGATCGATATCGTGTTATGGTGGTATAAAACATGTCATCACTTTATCCTCACTTTAGAATTTACAGTGTAATCTGTGTTTGCCTGCTTTTTCCTCCCTTTTATCTCCAGGATTTTTTTGGCAAATCCGACCCTTTCTTGGAATTCTACAAGCAGACAGAAACTGGATGGCAGCTGGCTCACAGGACAGAGGTAAACCTGCACTCATTGTGTTTGAGGCTTTCTGGCGCACGGGGAAAAGTGTTTTACGTTTGTACAGTTACATCTCCCAACAGAGGAAGTCTTTCTGTATCTGTGTTGTTGTGCAGGTGGTGAAAAATAACCTAAATCCTGTTTGGAGACCATTCCAAATCCCAATTCAGTCACTTTGTGCAGGCGATGTTGAGAAACCTATCAAGGTACGCACACTCATACACACATAAAGTATGCTGGTTTCTTTTTTTCCTAACTGTCTGCAGAGCTGAATGATGTGAAGCAGCCAGTAAAACTGGAAAGTTGTTATGCACTAATTGTGAAATTCTGGAGTGGTGCTGATGTTTAAAACACCACATTGGCTGATAGCCAGTGTAGCAGGGAGACAACATAGGCATCGTTAGAAAGTTGTTTTTTTTTTTTTACACATATATCCTAAAAACAAACATTATGACTACTGAAGCTTTTATCTTCACCGTTTTTCATCTCGAAAGATTTGAACCGTAAACGTCCTCTGTTGTCTCCCTCTTGCATAACTTGCATATCCTTGATCTTACTGCCACTAAAGATTTGTTGTGAGTATTCGTTTATGTTGTTTCCATCCTCTAACTCTTATTAAGGCAAACTTATCAGGAAGAGATGCTTTCCAGTCAGCAGTACACGTGAGGTAACTGTCGACAGTGTCAACATGGAATGCTGTTAATGTGAAGGATGCAGGGTCTGTGACAGGACCGGCTCAAGTCCTGGATGCATCTACATCTATCTTAAAGGAACGCACACTTTCAAGGAGTTTGGCCCATTGGTTAAATTTACCTGATCGTTTACTGACACAGTCTGGGAGCGCCTTTAATCAAATGTAATTAACAACACTTTATGTCCAAAAATGATCTCTGATTACAAAAACAGCTGACAAAAGCATCTTTTTGAACCTTCAAATATTCCTGTTAAACAGGATATGAAGCTTATTTATGAAGTTTACTGGTGATTGTATTTGGTGGCTCCACACTATATCCCATTTTGATCCTGGGAGGAGACACAAAGCCGTTGAGGGTTGTGTCAGGAAGAGCAAAAAATTTGCCAAATCAAACATACAGAGCTATCTGCTGTGGCGACCCCTGTGAATAAGGGAGAAGCTCAAAGTAGCCCACTGATTCTATTTAATTTGATATAAAGGTTTAGGTAAGCTAACCAAGGGGTCAGTTTTCCAAATGGGACAAGTTTTCCATTAAGATGGATCCATTGTTTTACTTACCCATTAGCTTTCATAGCTGTTGAAGAGTCACCAGTGTGAAATTAGTTGTAAAGAGGAATACGGTGCTGCATAACAATCCTTGCGATCGCTTTGGTTGCTAGCGGGTTGCTGCAGTTGCCACTTCACTGAATGGAAGATGCAGATGTGTCTGCAAACACAAGCTATTCTCTTAAAGGCAGTGGAATATGCAAACTGGAAACAGGGACTGTTCACCTTCAAAGTGAAAGTTGTGCCGATTGAAGAGTGTCAGTGCAGTGCTAAAGCACAACGTTAGCTTTGGGAGTGACAATCCGCGTTTCCTTTTTCAAATGTTCAATGAAGCTTTTTCAAGTTTCACTACAGATTGGAGAACAAATAGCACGTGTTTGCAGACAAATTTGCATCTTCCACACCAACTGCTTGCCACAGACGGGGAGGTTTTTGGTGTAGCTCCATCTTTGCAACTGATTTTACGTAGCGACATCCAGCAACCTTCAGTAACCACTTGCCACCCGGTCTGGGAATTTAGATTTTTCCTAGTCAACAGAGGTTACTGAGGGGTCACCGACAGACTGGTTTATAGGCCCGTGTGACTGAGGCCTAAGATGTCCATGCTGTGTATGGAGCTGTTTGTGTTTTCTGTGTTCTCTCAATGCCGAAAGTGTTACAGAATCTACTGTGTGTGACTGTGAGCAGGTCCTGCAATCGCTCTAAAGGAGGAACTCTGTCACCCCATTTGCCAGCTTAGATGGCCTCTGTGTGTGTGTGTGTGTGTGTGTGTGTGTGTGTGTGTGTGTGTGTGTGTGTGTGTGTGTGTGTGTGTGTGTTTCTGGTTGACGTTTTAGTATCATGAAGTCGCCTTACATTTGAAGCTTCACACCCACCATGCTTTTGCCTCACCTACTTTGATTTCCAAGCGCCGCTGATCATTTCGGTGCAAAATTTGGTGATTCCAAGTCTCACCTCTCCTCGCTGTCTCTGTTCGCTAGATTGACTGTTATGACCACAACAACAGTGGCGATCACGACTTCATTGGAACATTTCAGACCTCGCTCAGTCAAATCCAGCAGGCAACAGAAACATTTGCGGTGAGTTCATGTGTGTGTGTGTGTGTGTGTGTGTGTGTGTGTGTGTGTGTGTGTGTGTGTGTGTGTTTGCCAGTTTGAACATTTTGCTTAAGAGTAAGCAGAGGGGGGAAGTACATCCTGACACCTGTATGCTGTGTTTCTCTTCTTCACAGGCGGAATTTGATTGCATCAACAGCAAAAAAAAAGAGAAGAAGAAAGGATATAAAAACTCTGGCATCATCGTCATAAAAAAAAGCAAGGTACTCTGGTTTTAGATGTTTTTAATATGTGTTTGATATGTTTTCTTATGTTTTTAGATATATCATTCGTCCTGTTGTTTATCTGCTGGAGCACAAAACACAACATGTTTACCCTTCTTAATAGATAAGTACTACTGCACAGTAACTCTTGTGGTGTTTACAGATAGTGAGGCAGTACACGTTTCTGGATTACATAATGGGAGGCTGTCAGATTAACTTCACTGTGAGTTTCACATTTATTTGTTAATCCGAATCCTTCCAGTTATCATTTGGAGACACACCTGAAATATTTAACTGACGTTGACATTTTATGATTCATTCATAATTAACTGACGTTTATTAAAAAAAATGCAACACATCCCTCTGGGGGCGGCGCAGATTGCAATTGACTTCACAGGCTCCAATGGGGATCCCAAATTCCCCCAGTCACTCCACTACATCAACCCTCAGGGCTACAATGAGTACCTGGCAGCCATCTGGGCAGTTGGTAATGTCATCCAGGACTACGACAGGTAAATACATACATAAAGGATTATGCAGGTGCAGAAAGTAAGTCTGTTTTCCTTCATTCAGAAAAATTATAAGTCAGACCGATTTAAAAACAAGCTCCACCGTAACTTTTTCTTTTCTAGTCTTAAAGGTTTCTGTGCACTTCATCAGTTCATCTGCAGTAATTTCAATGCAATTTAACATGTCGTTTGTAAGTCTTAATATGCACCTCGCCTTTGGCAAACTCACAATCATTCTTACAAGCCTTGAAAGACCTAATATATCACAGTACTAGTTGCCCACATTCAACAAGTTTCAAATAATGAGGTCAGTGTGTGGGCATGTAATCCCTTGTGAGCCAAAAGCTCCAGCTTCAGACTGTTTTACTCGTGGCTGTGTGAACACTACCAACTCAGCACAGGAACCCACCTTCCTCCTGTTCAAGTTAATGAGAGAGTCAGTCAGGAGAAAGGTGGCTCAAACAGAGGGGAGGGGGCTAGCAGCAAAGGTGGCCCATGGTGAATATGCTGCTGGGAATGAATATAATAGATCTCTGCTCTCACCATGATAGTAGCAGCAAAATACTAATAATCTGACCAGTACTTATCTGTTATTTTGAGCGTTCATTCCTAATGCATGGATAACCGAATTCCCAGCAAACCACTTAATGCAGCATGTCAGCTGACAGGCATTAAGCCAGAGCACCAGCTTATCATCCTGATATTCACTAGTTTTCTTGCACTACAGGAAAATAAATGATTAACAAAGTGAAAACATAACAGCGTGAGAAGCAAGGCCAGGATGTCTTGTTTAAATAGAACCATGAAGAACATTAATGTAAAGAGTCTGACGAAAAGACTTAATTTTAAATGTTCACTGGTCTTTACAAACTGACATTAACAGTCTTTATTTTTGTATTGCTTCCTTTTGCACAGTGATAAGATGTTCCCTGCTTTTGGTTTTGGAGCACAGATTCCTCCTGCATGGCAGGTGATTGTTGCACTTTTGATGTTTGCGTACATGTGACACGCGGCAGAAAGATTGTTTGTGTTGTAGGTAAGTGTAAGCCATTGCAGATACGATCATTTGGGATCTGGGTTGTTTATGTGTGCAGGTCAACCACGAGTTTCCCATCAACTTCAACCCATCCAATCCATTCTGTGCAGGTAATAACAGACTGAATGTAATGTGAGATTTGTATAAACATTAGCAGTTATTTAGCACAGTGGAGGTCAGTCTATGTTCAGATTTGCCAGTGTGCAGAACAGCTGCAACACGGGGAAAACAATTATATGTTTTACACTAAATAAGAGATATTTTAATTTTAACATATTAGTAGATTTATTTTTGCATCTTGTTCTTCTCATAATTTAATTTCTATGTTGTGACCTATTGCTTAATAAACATGGACGTACCTTTGGGTATAAAATTCAATTCAATACAGTTTTATGTATACAGTGCCAAATCACAACAACAGTTGCCTTAAGGTGCTTTGTATTGTAAGGTAAAGACCCTGCAGTGTTAGAGAGAAAAGTCCAACAATCAGATGACCCTCTTTTGAGCAAGCACTTGGCGACAGTGGGAAGGAAAAACTCCCTTTTAACAGGAAGAAACCTCCAGCAGAACCAGGCTCAGTGAGTGGTAGTGATCTGCCCTGAGCAGCTGGGGCTGAGGGGAAGAAGACGAAGATGAATTATAACTAATAATTAAATGCAGAGTGGTGAATTAACACATGGAGAGTCTAAAGAGGTGCGTGAAGAAGAAACACAGTGCATCATGGGAAGCCCTCAGTGGCCTGTTCCAGTGTAAATAAGGGAGGATTCAGGTTCACCTGATCCAGCTGTAACTTTATTAAAAGACATCATTTTAAGGCTGATTTTAAAAGAAGAAAGGTTTTCTGTCTCCTGAATCCAAACTGGGAGCTGTTTGCACATAAAACAGACCTGAAAGCTGAAGGCTCTGCCTCCTGTTCTACTTTTAAATATCCTAGAAACCACAACTACAGTAAACCTGCAGTCTGAGCAACGTGCTTTAGTGCGGTGATACGGTACATTTCATCCACCTTCATGTAACTGTGACCCATGACTTTATGATGGTTTTTTGTGTGTGTTTCAGGTGTAGAGGGTGTGGTTGCTGCCTACCAGCAGTGTCTGCCTCAGGTGAAGCTTTACGGCCCAACAAACTTTTCCCCAATCATCAACCACGTCGCCCAATTTGGAAGACAGGCGCTGCAGCAGCAAACTGCATCTGTGAGTCACAGAAAGTTTGGAATCAATCAAAGCAGTCCTAATGTCAACTGACTGCTCCACTCTGCTGCTTTTTTTGTTCCTGTTGTCCTGATGATTCACAGCAATACTTTGTTCTCCTGATCATCACTGATGGAGTAATCACGGACATGGACGAGACGCGCAACGCCATCGTCAACGCCTCTCGTCTGCCCATGTCTATCATCATCGTCGGGGTCGGAGGGGCGGACTTCAGTGCCATGGAGTTCCTGGATGGAGACGATGGAGTTTTGCGTTCGACAACAGGAGAGAACGCCATGCGGGACATCGTGCAGTTTGTGCCATTCCGGAAGTTCCAAAATGTAAGCCTAGCTTGCCACGGCATACATAAAGCACACTCTTTGTCCAGATGCACCAACACCACCAACATTTGAATGTTTGCACATCTTATTTCAGGCGGGCAGTGCAGCCCTTGCACAAAGTGTACTGGCAGAGTTGCCTGACCAACTGGCCTCCTTCTTCAAGTTATTTGAGCTGAAGCCCCCCACTGAACCGAGTCCTACCTAAAATGTGCAGGAGTACCCCAACCAACACGCTGATCGTGCCCCTCATCCTTCCCTTCATTTGATCCGAGCTGCAATCAGGATTTATAAATATCATAGTAACCTTGCTTTTTCAAGGTTATGTCATGCCTTGATTGTTCACAGTACGTGGTGCATTAAGTCATCATATACTGTAGGTTTGTATGAGCACAAAACGGTAACTTAATGATGCACGACTCTGTCGAAGCCATGTGAAGTTTTCTAGCTTTTCTAGTTCTGGTTTTATTGGCTGTAAGAACATGTGACTAGCTTAAACTTTAAACACCTTCTCTTGGTGCTATGCTCAAATTACAGCTGCAGCTCTGCAACCTCCCTGCTTTCTTTTCTAACTGCATGTTTCTGTGTGTGTGTTTGGCACACTTTCACTGTTGCTCTGTCTCTGCCCTTTGTCTCAGTGTCCTAAAGAACTGCTTGCTCAGAGCGTCCTGGCAGAAATCCCAGATCAGGTGTCTGGCTTCTTCAACACCTTCAATTTGAAGCCGCTTGAGAGCTGCACACCTACTTCTGACCTCTCAGCATCTGCGCCACCCCTTCTGTGATTTATTCTGAAAACTATCTTTCCTTCTTAATGTCTTACCTACAAATGTCTTGTGATTCCTCACCTGGAATTTTTTAGGAAAACTTCCTGCAGCTACAGGGTAAAGCCATACTGCATTAATGTTATCAAAGATTTCCTAATATTTGCTAATATGTGGAAATTTATGTCAGTTAAGTGCCAGATATAAATGTTGCTTTTATTTTATTACCTTTATTAAAGGATTTATTGTAACTGTGTTGTATTGGGTGAGTTGTTGACTGTTAGTCACATGACAGGGCCTGGAGTATTTAACTGGGTACTCCAAGTTTGTGCTGATATCATCTCCTCTGTATTACAGCCATAACTTCTTTGTTGGTTTTCACATTTCATGTTGTAATGGAAAATATACATTTCAGTTTAATACATTTCAATTTAATATTTCCAGCAGATTTCAGGTGTGATGCAGTAAGTTTTACAAAATGAATCCATATGTACTGATCCCGATGTTCAAAATAATACATTTGTTGTTCTGTTTTTATAGACTTTTTTACAGTTATGTGATTTTGATTAAAAATACTAAATGTGCTTGCATGTCTTAACCAAAAAGAATCAAAGTGATTAAGAAAATCCTTTTTTTACACAGTGTACTTTTTTGATTTTTACTTTGTCTTAAGAGGAAGTAGCAAAAAATGTACTTCAACATTTATTAAATCCCCCGATACATTTCCCTTGGTGTATGTGTAAATTCATTGTTGATATTTGGAGCTGTTTACACTGATGACTGTGGCGTTGCCTTATGCACTATACATGTCTTTGTAATGGACGCTAACTTTGTCAGTATTTTACTTTGATATAAAACACAGTGGAAGGAAAAATACCAGGAGTTATCCTTCTGCATTCTTGTCATGGTGAAAAATACTGCAACAGCCAGTTTCGCATGTTGTTCTTTGTGTCTGTGTGTAACCCAGTTCAAGAAATATTTCTTAGCTTTACAGGTGAGACTTCAACTCACTGGTGCAACTAAAGCAAAATCTCTTCCCTGTCAGTTTTGGTATAAATCTATATTTAAAAAAAAATGAATTTTTGGTGTTTTTTTTTATTCAATGCTATTTATATTCCTTATTATTCTGTTTTATTTTCTCTTTATATATATTTTTGCAGGTAATACAATAAAAGTAACAATAATAAATATAAATATATTGAAGTGTGTCTCGTATGCTTTTATTTTCCAGTAATACCTACAAAATAAATCATTAGATACTGCGACAGAATGAAATGCCATGACTGCAAACTTGGAAGAACGCTGACCTAGAAAGAGCAATGATATATATTAAGGCAGCATCATTTTCAAAAGTCCGGAGGCAGATATGACTCAATGATGTGATAATGCGATTGGGCTTGAGTACTGTTATTTTTCATTAACATGAGATTAGAGCAAGCGTTTAACCAGTAGGAATGTCACTAATTACATTTACTACTTTAATCCACTATTACTTCATTTAGGTATTTCTATATTGTGCTCATTTGTGTTGCACCCGTGTTGTAGAGTGCTGCTTTTAAAATACTTGCTTGTTTGTCCAAAAGCCTCTTATACCCTTTAAGTTAAATTTTAATTCACTAAAATTAAATAATTGTAAATATAATCTTAGGTCTCTGAAAAACAAATGCTCACGCGATGGTCTGCAACGCAGCGGAGTGAAGCCACTGAGCAGCCCAACTTTCTCCAGGTGAAATCAGTTTCTCCTGGTGATGTTTTAACACAAAACGTTTAAGACAAATAAGTTTGTAATGAATTAAATGTCTGCTGAAGGTTATGGATGGTTTAGTACATACATTAATCACATGCAGTAGTGCGGCCACATTTAAAAATATTACCCAAAACACTTCACGGAGCAACAAAAACAAGTTTCCTCAGTGAGTGGTAGAAATGGTACAAACAGTAAGTTATTAAAAATCAGAATTATATTCAAACTCTGACTGAAATTTGACAGCCACTCAAAACCTTTCTGAACATGGCCATGATGAAACAGAAACCTCACAAAACCAGAGAAATGTCCTTAAGATCTTAGATCTAATAAGCAAACATGATGCATTAGTGAAAAGACGACTGTCACAAGGTCCCACAAACGCAAAATATATCAGCAAAAGCACTCAAAAGGAGATTCTGGGATGTTTAGCTGAAGTGGTGAGTGAGGAAATCCTCAAGAATGTTAAAGAAAGTTAACATTTTTCTATTTTGACACATGAGACAAAGGACATAAAAAACAAAAACTGAGCAGTCGTCTCTAGTTGTAAGATATTATTATGATGGTGCGACTCAGGAGAGCTTCCTTGAATACCAAAGAGCAGAACAATTGGATGCTTCCAGTTTAAGAGAGAAGATCATTTGATGTCTGGAGAAGTCAGAGATGTAATATAAAGAGAACGTGGTGCTGACTCTGTGAAAGATGTCGCAGAAGCTGCATGTTTTTTCACTGCTGGAAAGACTGTATACATTCATGTCAGGCTCACATCACAATAATCAGATTAATATTCAAAAAGAAATGTTCGGTATGCCAGCACAAGAATGACCAAAACTGAGTGACCCTAGGTGGTCCTGTTGCTTTGCTACGCATAAAACCCTTCCTGGCAGGTTGTCTGCAGTAATGAGAGCGCTGGAGGAAAATCCACAAAATGCTGTAGATGCAAGAGGATTACGCTCTCAGACTGACTCCACGGGACTCCTTATGGTCTTCAGAAAATTTCTACGTGAAACAAAGATTTTGTCTGAGAAGCTCCAGTCAATAAATATGGACCCTGCCAAAGCAGCCGACCTTAATGAAGCCTCCGACAGACGTTTGAAGACTGCCTCAAAGAGGAAAGCTTTGATGAGCTGTGGCGTATAGCCACTGAAACATGCAGTAGTTGCCATCTTTCTACCATTGCCAAATCAAAAAGACCAAAACAAACATCTAGCAGACTGTCTGATAGTCTTAGTCTTATCTACATTTGGACAGAAAACAAATGTCAACAGCAAAGATGCCTTTACAGTCTCTATATTCCTTCCCATTATAGATAGGTGAGATCATTTCTCCATATATGACTCTGAATTGCAAGACTTACAAACTGAGATGTGCCATACAATACGACTTCTTGAAAGAAACAAAGCAAATGGCAGAGAGTGCCCATCCAGTTTGTGACATTCCTGGAACCTTGGAAGGAGGTCTTCTTGGAATTATTTTGCTTGTGCAATTGTCTGTGTTTCCTTAGAAGAGGTAATGATGCAATTAATAGTTTTAAAGCATTTTTGTGGATATTTTGTTGACTCCATTTACACATAGGGGATTTACACATACATCACTGAAGATGTGCCACCCTGCCGAGATCTCTTGCCCCTCCTTTGCCACCCCAATGTAAAATTTTCTAGATCCGCCACTGCTGAAGTAAAAAGTGAGTTTTTTTCCCCATATTTTGCAAAACCATTATCCAACACTAAAGTATGTTTAAACTCTTGTGCAGCTCCACTTTTCACGTAATAGATCATTAGCAGGACAAAATACTGCATATAAGTTTGAAAACTGTACCCAGTGTTTTGTTTTTTGGCTTTACTCGAGTTTAAAGTAGTTTACACTGGTTTTATATCAGATTGATCATATATCCCCCTCTTGCCCTTAGCCCCCCACCCAGCCACCCGCACACACAGATTCCTGGTGACGCCCCTGTTCGTTTAAAGTGGTGGGCGTGGTTTCGTGCTTTCCAGATTAAGCGGACGGGAGCTACTTTTCCTTACAAGAGCACTGTGCCAAGGGAGTGTTACCAGTGTCGGTTATAGTAGCCAATATTTTCTTTCCGTGAGTCCCATAACGCGTCTCACACTTTCAAAGGTAAGCCTGAATTTAAACTAGCTATTACTAATTTTGCGGAAGTTGACGTGGTATACCAGCTAACCTAGTTAGTTGTCAGTTTATTAGCCCTGTGAGCCTACGAGCAGTCTTTTTTTTTAAGTGCTCTTTAGCTTTTCTGCTCCACACCCACTGCACGGCATTAATGGTTGTGTCACATTTTCCAAGACACTGTGCAGCAGAGAAGCATTGTACGTAAGTGAATTCATTGGCTACCTTAGTCATAACGGGATAGTGTAACGTTAGCACCCCTAATGTAGTGTAACGTTAGACCGCTAATAGTTAAACGTAATGTCGAAGCAAAAAAATCCTCCCGAAAACAAAAAACAAAACAAACCCGTCTGTGTGTTAGAACAACATCACTGCCTAGCTGCACGACTGGTTTCGTTTAGAGGGAGGCTGGGAGGGCTAACAGTAGCGTCACAATTGTATACCTACGTAAACAAACGCAAAAATGTCAGTATTTCAGGACGATCTTCACTAAACATTACCACAGCCACTTACTGTTAAATCAGGGCTCATAGTACTGTGTAGTGCAATGTCTGTTTTTTTAACATCTCTATGTTGTTGTCTTCCCAGTTTATTACCAGTCAGACATGGCTGCCCAGTGTGTAACCAAGGTGGAGCTGACTGTGTCCTGTGAGAACCTCCTGGACAAAGACGTCGGCTCAAAGTCAGACCCCCTGTGTGTCCTGTTAATGAACAGCTCTGATTCTCAGTGGTATGAGGTCAGTGTGTTTAGCAGGTCTAAATGATTTGAGTGTCAAACCCACCATCATGAGCCTGTATTCCATACCAACTTTGAAAGGAACAGATAGATTCCTAAGAGTCTCTCCCTACACTGGAAAGCTGATAAGACAGGATATTGGAAAGCCCACATGTTCTCTAGGTGCAATCGGTTATATCACTGTAGTAGGAGAAAAGCTACAGTTCAGTGTTAATTGTTAACAGTGTTAAAAGCCCCCTGAAGGGATAGTTTCCATTTCCTGTTTCCTCACTGTGTGTCTCAATATTAACTACTGCTTTGTGAAGAGTTCACAGCACTAATTTCTCTCTGACTAACTGATGCAATCTTTTCTAACAGGTGGGTCGCACAGAGAAAGTCCAGAATTGTCTCAGCCCAAAGTTTGCAAAGAAGTTTGTCGTTGACTACTACTTTGAAATAGTGCAAAAGCTGAAGTTTGGAGTTTATGACATTGACAACAAGACAATTGACCTGACTGACGATGACTTCCTGGGTGAACTAGAATGCACCCTGGGCCAAGTAAGGTTTCCTTCTCTTTTCCTCTTTCTGCAAGGCTGAAGGTTTTCAGTGTTCAACATTTCAGAATTAATTTCTGTTAAATGAAGTAAACAAGATTTTGCAGGTGCAAAACTGGTAGGACTTATACTTTGCTGTAAGAGGACACTACAGTGTTACCATGTTGCAGATGAAGCATTAACATCCCTGATAAGCAGTTGCTGGTTCGACTCTTATCAGTGTAATGTGACCTCATGTGTTCATTATGCCCGATTTGTCATTTGCTTAATGGTCTGCAGGCTGCTGTGTATTACTCATTTATTCTCTTGTCTTCATTCTGAGCCTATTCATTCAAATTATTTTGCTGTGGCTAATTGTCTTTGTCAAAGTGCATGCTTTTTTGCTTGCTTTTAGGTTGTATCTAGTAAGAAACTGACCCGACCGCTTGTGTTGAAGAACAAATCACCAGCAGGGAAAGGGACCATCACAGTGAGTGATGCAGAAAGCTGCAGATAAACAGTTGGATGGTGTTGTTTTGCTTTTGTCTCAGTCATTTATCTTTAATTGTGTTATAGATCAATGCAGAGGAAATAAAAGACAATAGGGTGGTGAATTTTGAAGTGGCAGCAAGAAAACTAGACAACAAGGTATGGCTGATACAGCGTTTTTAACTTAAATTCATTCTTTCATTTTTAGGTATTATTGACCTCATTCCCTTTATTCATTTTCGTACACAGGATTTGTTTGGAAAGTCCGACCCCTACCTGGAGTTCTACAAGCAGACAGAAACAGGCTGGCAGCTGGCTCACAGAACAGAGGTGAACACAAAGCTTTTACACTGCTCCTGCCTATCCAAAAGATACCAAATAACAGAACTAAAAGTTGTAACTAGATACACAGTGACCATCAAAACGATGAAACAATATTGCCGTAAACAGTTTATTTTGCGACACCACGAAACAAACGATAGCATAAAATGAAACGATAGACGTTTTTATATCGTCATCTGATATATATCGTCATATCGAACAGCCCTACTTCTAAAGAAAACTAATATATTTAGAAGACACATTATTTCTATTTGCACACAATAACAAAATTACTCCAGAAAAATGACCGGGGTCAATATTATTAGTACCCTGATAAACGGACCTTTTCATTGAGCTGTAGCACAGACCATTGCTGTGCAATGATGTGATTTAGCTATTTAATGTTCAGAGGTTGTAAAATGAAGAGGGGAAGACTATCTTTAAATTTACACATACTATAAAAACATCAGGAGAGGTTTGAGCTGTCACTGGAGAAAGCGTCATGCCAAAAATGAAAGCAATCAGTTTAGACTTGAGAAAAGAATTGTTGATGCTCACAGAGGAGGAGATGGATGTGCAAAGTTATCACAGCATTTCTGAGTGTCAAGAGCTACAGCGAGAAGTATCAATTCAATATTGTTATGATTGGAGAAAGAATGGAGAGGCGTACAACCCAAAGATCATCATCATCTCCACAGTGAAACATGGTGGTGGGAATATTATGCTGGCGGATGCTTCAGTGTGTCTGAAACTGGGAATCTCATCAAGGTGGATGAAATCATGAAGAAAGAACGATATGGGAAGTAAAGCAATGACCCATCAATTATGGCAGTCATGGCGAAAAACTCTCTGCAGAAGACCAAATTTTCTCCTTATCTCTAACTTTTCTCTGATGGAGGAACAGTGATTTTTCTCTTCACCCTCAATATTCAGGGTGAAAAGAGGAACTTATGATGGTGTAACTGTTAAACACAGCTTTTGCACAATTATTATTAGCTAACACTAGCTTAGTTAGCAACTGCTCAGACACACATAGCTGCTAATTATCGGTGAATTACATACATCTCTCTCTTGGCAGTGTGTACCTCACAACAGGATGTATTATTTATCTGATAATACAATTACAATGTTCCATAAGGCACTAACAGCAGAACATTCTAGTTTAGTGACTGGATTTGGTGGAGGTGAGGCGTAGCAGATGGCTTTAGGCTGTCTCTTCTCATCTACCTGTCAAAGAGGCCACACCCTAACTTTAAGTCTTAACCAAACAGGTGAGTGATTATAAAAGCTAGAGAGCCTGATACAAACAGTTTTCCGTACCAGGTTGTAAACCTGTTAATTTAAATTTTGAAGTTTGGCATTTTGAGAAGGGGGTTGACTCTGTTTTAGAGTCAGGCTCCAGACTCTATATTGTTGTTGTTCAGTGAGTCATGGCATTAACTTAAGCCTGTGCTTTGTTTCTCAAATACTGAAAACCGGTTTTGATCCAAATGTGAGGGTGTATTTATAGCTTTTCTTTCTTGGAAGGACTGGGCTCTTGTTTGAGACCAAATAAGCTCCAGAGGGGAAAAAACATTTTTTCTCCTCCATGTGGTGCTCCCCAGCACCTGATCAAGAACTCTGTATGTCTGATACTAAAATTTCCTTTGTTGGATAACAAACTGTAGCTGTAGCTTTTGCGTTGTTGTTATTAGGTGGGCCGCCTACCAGTTGGTGACACAGCATCAACAAACCACAGATGAGATAAAAGGAGCATATTTGACATTTTCTCCAGTGACATGTTGACTAAACCAGACCGACTGGACTTGTAGTATCCTGCAGTATCTGATTGTGATGAACTGTTTTTCTCAGGTGGTGAAGAACAACTTGAATCCAACATGGAGGCCGTTTCGAATCCCTCTGCAGTCTCTCTGTGGAGGAGACATGGAGAAGCCAATAAAAGTAAGTAAATGATTTCAATCCACTGGGCACCTACAATCACTCTGATTTTTCTTGTTGAGTTCAAATTCGCTGTTCTGCTTTAGAGCTGTCGGAGTAAGTGGTACTTCAAAACATACAAAGTAACTAGCATGTTACAAATTAGCTTGATGATATTTTTTTTAACCTCTGAAGCAAACATGTCAGGAAGGAAGCACTTTCCCACCATAGAGGACAAGTGAGTTATTTGTGAATCAAAGTATTTGTATTTTTACATCTCTCCATCATTTCCTGTGTGATGTGTGCGTGAAAGGATCACATTGGGAACAAGGCGGGGTCTCTGCAAGGTGCTCGCCACTTTTATCAAGTTTACCATTCGTAAAAAGCAACACATACAAGTCCAGTCATTTTACTGTCCGCCTCTCTTCAAGAACACGTGGAGTACAAAGTGTTCATTTGAGTGTTTCCTTTGCATGTTGTTTGTTTCTTCTGTTTTGTTTGTCTGCAGAGAGGAACTTCACCAAACCTTTTCTCATTTGTCTATAATGGCATCCAGCACTGCGGATATTTTTAGTTTTTATTCGTAGCCCTCCTAGTTACTGAGAATAATCCCATTTCCATAGAGAAAGTATTCTTAGCAAAGTCTGGTTATTTATTACGTCTGCTTTGGGTGAACTGACCCTTAATGGAAGATTTTCCCCTCCAGTTTAACTCGATCACGACCAAATGTTTTTGCCCGTTTTCAGGTTGAGTGTTACGACTACGACAATGACGGGTCACATGATCTTATTGGCGTCTTTGAGACGACAATGAAACGCCTCCAGGAAGCCTCACACACTTCTCCGGTATGAGAGTACTGCAATATGTGGGCAGCTCAAACATTTCTGCACTGTGTTTGAGTTGATGGCTAAAACTGCCCTTTGGTCTCTGACATTGCAACAGAATGTGGCCTTTACTGTGGTTTTATTCTTGCAGGCAGAGTTTGAATGCATCAACAGTAAAAAGAAACAGAAGAAGAAAAGCTACAAGAACTCTGGTGTTGTGAGCGTAAAGCTTTGCCAGGTGTGGTACTGATTTTTGTTGTTGTTTTGTTTTTGCTTTTTGCTATTTAAACTGACTTGATGACCAGTATACTTGTTCCAGGTGGTGAAGGAGTATACATTCTTGGATTATATTATGGGAGGCTGTCAGATTAACTTCACTGTGAGTCTCGTCTTCTCTGTTTCTTTTCCGTTTTCATTCATTCATCTTTGCAGTAAGGTTTTCTATAGCTTCACCTGTATGTTTGCCAATAGGTGGCCGTTGACTTCACAGGTTCCAACGGGGATCCTCGGTCACCCCAGTCTCTGCATTACATTAGTCCCCAGGGTGTTAATGAGTATCTCACTGCAATCTGGTCAGTGGGTAATGTCATCCAGGACTATGACAGGTAGGAATATATTTCACATACCTGGTATTATTAGTGTAAACTATGAGATATTTAAAGCTACTTAAGTAGAGTTGTATGATAGGGACTCATTTAACTTGGCTGATAACTGTATCAACTTATTGGCAATGCAATCTATGGCTCATAATTCAAATAAGCTTTTGGTTTGTCTTTCATGTTTAGTGATAAGATGTTTCCTGCATTTGGCTTTGGAGCCCAGATTCCACCCACATGGCAGGTAAAGCTTCTGTTTATATGAAATGAGACATTTCCACACCACATAAGACAGTTTTTTGTTTGTTACCATACTGTAGATTGTGCTTTGACATTGTTAGATCACACTGTGAACCTGTGATGTTTGCTCTAATTTGCTGATTTTTCTCTGTTATAATCTATTGTGTTACAGGTTTCCCATGAGTTTCCGCTCAATTTCAACCCATCAAATCCATTTTGTGCAGGTGTGTTTACAGATAAATGCACTGGAGCTGATGTTTCATTACTTACTATACACATGCACCCTAGTACACTGTAGTTCTCAGTTTGTAGTGTGTTTAATCAATGGTGTCTGTATGGGTGTGTGTAGGTGTTGAAGGTGTGGTTGAAGCCTACAGAAGCTGCCTGCCTCAAGTCAAACTGTACGGTCCCACCAATTTCTCCCCGATTATCAACCACGTGGCCTGCTTTGCAAAGCAAGCCCTCCAGCAGACCACTGCAGCTGTGAGTATTTCACCTCTTCAGCTCACTCACTGTAGGCAAGGGCTTTCAGTTTCATATTTGAAATTTAATTTAATGCTTTAACATGCGGACCATCTACAATTGACAAAATAAGAGATTGATGCATGCTTAACATACAACCCCACCCAGTGGATGAACTGAGGGACTGCACCAAGGGCTGGTATAAGGTAAATAAGGGTTGTTCAATGCTGTGAATAATGCAAACTCCAACATTATGGAGTAGAAGGATATGAGCCTAGTAGGTTATCTTTTACTCTACAACTCTGTGAGCATTTGCAATATTCCAGCCTGCACTGAAGAGTAAGAGATATTAGTAATGTCATGAGTAGTGCAGTCTACAAATTCATATGTTTAGTCATCGGTTCTAGTAAGATCATAGTGTGTCTTAGCACTCAACTTGAAAACCTTGCAAAAACATTTGCTTTTGGAGCGAGCAAACTCAAAAATGTTTTTTGTACATCCCAAATCCAAAACTAAAAAACTGCAAGTGTTTGCAATATCTCTTGGAATTTGTGAGCCATTATTGGATACTGTATTTGGGAAAATAATTAATCTTACATTATGGCCACATATGCTGTCCTGTTAATAAGGAAAAAGTGGGTTATGAATTCACTACCTCATTTATACTCTCAGTAAACATTTGGTTCAGGCAGTCCTGTCAGTGTAATGGTTGTATAATCTTCACATTGAAGCAGGTGATTTAATAATAGCTTGATCCAAAGCTACAGGATAACAGGGGATGGGGCTTTCTGATGCTCGAGGGGCACTAAGCAGTAGAACTGAGCAAATATCAGAGTTTTGATGAGGATTCAAAAGCTTCTTGCTTACATGTTGCTGTAATAGTTGTGTTTTTGTTGTTGTTGTCTTCTTGTAGCAATATTTTGTTCTGCTGATCATCACTGATGGAGTGATCACGGACATGGACGAGACGCGCAACGCTATCGTCAACGCATCTCGCCTGCCCATGTCTATCATCATCGTCGGGGTCGGAGGGGCGGACTTCAGTGCCATGGAGTTCCTGGATGGAGACGATGGTCGTTTGCGCTCTCTCACTGGCGAGGCTGCCATGAGAGACATTGTCCAGTTTGTACCATTCAGGCAGTTTCAAAATGTAAGTGACAGTAAAAACATCAAGTTTTTGTTGTTTTTGTTTTATATCTATATGTACCAGGTTTCTGGATGCTGTTAGCTTTGGGTGTCCCCCTGATTTTTCTGTCCACATTGCATGTACTTTGTTTTTTGTTTTTTTTCTAAGCTGACATTAAAATTACAAACTAAACGGAGCAGAGTGTTTCTCGAGCCAATACCAGTTAATCATATATATCCAAAGTGAGGGATTGCCTGCGCCTCAGCCTAAAAATCATCTAAGCTGTTTTCACACATGAAATGTTGCGGGAAACATGTTAGGACAACCAGAGAATGTCCCTTCTCACATTTTCCACATCCCAAGAACAATGCCCATGTGGGCCCACAGTGGGAAAGTGTGGGTGAACTGTGGGGTTGTGTAAGCGGGGCAAACCCACACTTACACCATGTAAGTCCCAAGTTGGGTGTGCTAATGCTGGGTCTCTGCTTCGTGTAGTCCACTCTATGGGCTGCCTCACTGGAGCCTTACATTTCATGCCAGTGAAATATGCTGTTTGGTGTAGGAGAGGAGGTTTCATGGGCTCTTCCCACATGAGTGCGTTGTTAAAAGAGAGCCAGGAGGCTGACGGCCGTTTAATGTCCAGTCTGACTGAGACTGACAGATGCATTACCACAACCTGTGTAATGTCTGGAAACATGCAGAGCTACAGCGCATGTGTGGAAACAGCTTTAGCTTATCTCTTTGCTTTGTTTTATCCATTTCTTTTCAGGCGCCCAGCCAGGCTCTTGCCCAAAGCGTATTGGCCGAGTTACCTCAGCAAGTGACCTCCTTCTTCAGTTCATTGAAACTGAAGCCTCCCCAAGATCCTAGTCCTTCATAGGGGTACCTCAGAAATATTAAGTCATAAACCCTGCTTTCATCTAACTTCTCCTTCACCTGCACGAAAAACTGCAGCAATGAATCACTGCATGCGATTCATCATCAGTCTGGTACAACAAAGTCTGTCGTACTGTCTGACTGAGTATCTGTGGCTCTGGTTAAAGGCACTGGTGGCACTCTGACTTATATTAAAGGAAAATTCCTCTATTTACGTAACGCTGTTAAAGCGGCACTTTGTTGTTAAAGTGATAAGCAGTTGAGCACATCTTTGATCGGTCCAGGAGTTTTGATTAATGTTAGCCTACCACCGGCCTCAAAAGTATAATCATCTCTGCTGGAGTGTGACGTAATTACAGCCTCAGAAAGTGTCAAGATAACATCTGAAATCCAATGTTTATTAAAGTGTGTGGAATTTTCCTTTAAGCTCTCTTCATTTCCATCACTCTCTCCTTGCTGTGTTCAATACTCGTGCAAGGAATCAGTTAAAAACATGTAGAATTATTTTCCTCTTCACTGTTTTTGACTTGACTCTTTTTGCTCTTCAGGCACCGAAGGAAGCGCTGGCAAAGACCGTGCTGGCTGAAGTACCAGGTCAGCTGGTGGATTTTTTTAATACCATGAAACTGAGTCCACCCAACTCCAACCCTGCAACCAACCCTGCAGGCACTGTGTAGCAGACTCATCTCATCTCCAGCAACTATAGATCACCTCATAGCTTCCTCACATTATGCAATCACCACACTGAGATAATAGAAAACACATCCTACACAATCACTCTCCTCGGTTGAATAATCTGTTATTGCTTTTAGATGCTAAAACAGGCTTGGTGCTTTTGAGATTACAGTGAATTCTAAAGCAACTGCAAAATAACCCACACTAAGATTTAAGGCTTTAGTGTTAATGTAATATTTACTGAATAACAGGATATTCAGATTTACAAGATAAAACACTGCAAAGCAGTGTGATTAATTTTTTTTTAATGCGTGTTTGTTGGCTCCAGGTAAAATGTAGACTAGGGAGTTCTGGGCTTCTCTGCTTAGGCTGCTGCCCCCACGAGCCGGCCCCAGATAAGCGGGAAAAAAATGGATGGATGGAGGTAAAATGTAAAATAATAAAGATTATCTTTTGATAGCATCATACCACATGTTTATTCTTGTTGTTTTTGGCACGTGGAGCTTCTTCTAAAAGCTGTGGCATTATTGCACATTTATAGCAAAACATTATATTATTCTGTTTAGTTAGAATGAAATGCCAAACCCAGAGTATTATTCTGAAATGATGTTGTGATAACTGGAATGTATAATGCCAGTTTCTAGTTTTGTGTCAGCTACATTTAGATACTTTATCACTTGGATGAAGATTAGCAAAGTTACCACGGGATCATTTCTTCAACTGGACCAACAACTAAGAGGAACATAAATCAGTATTAAACATGCTGGCACAGTAGAAACCAAACTCAGGACTGATCGTTAGTCATATATAGAGTCTAAATGATACCGTAGTTTTTAAGATCGATAATGATATTTGGTGAGTTTAATAATCTGATACTTTGATATATAGGCAGACTTTTGTTTTTTTTCTTCTCTTACCTTGTTTACTCTGCCCACCTTTGCTTGTTTTGTGGCTTTCCAAACATACATGCTGCCAACAGGGAAGCTGCATGTTTCAAGGGCATATCTACCGTAACTTCTTTACCTGATACTGAAGGATTGGCAAACAGCTAACATTGTTCGGGTGATAAATGGATCAGGTCCTAGTCATGTACATTTATGGGTTTTTTTTGTTTGTTTTTACCTTTTTGTTTTTATATGGTTTTACAATGAAACGAATGTATCACGTTTCATCTGCTTTGTGGTCTGAAAGAAGTGGGAACTGTGCCTTCATTGTACATTAAGCATGCAAATAAAGCCTATTTTATTCAAACAAATTAAATCAGAGCGTCATTTACCCCTTACAAAGAACTAGAAACTGTTTATTTCTCATGCACACAGTAAAGTTGAAGCCATTTCTGTTGCTACTAATGTTAGTGTTATGTTAATTCCACAGCTTAGTTTAGGATGTTGATCCACTGCTGGTCTTGAGTGTAAGGATTTGTGGATACAGTCATGTACGGTATTTAAAAGACAGACGAGGCTTTCAACTCTGCAAACTAAAGCCAGTGCGGAAGTGCCCTGAAAATGCATTCTTTCTAATGCCCACAGTATACATGTGTATACTGAAGAAATATGTTCATAAATGCAGGGTGTGTGCGTGTGCACAGGCACATATGTATGTTTATATTTGAGAATGTATTCATGTATATACATATAAATGCAAATGTGTCCATGTTTCTGTTTGTTTGCAGCTGAACATATATATCAGGATAAAGTTTATTGCTATCAATTTTCCATTGACTGCACGTCAGTACCTAGCTGTCGATGCCCCATCTATTCTGTCCTTTACAGCTTTACAGTCCTGTCTTTCTTGTTATGTCTCATGTGAATGTTCCTCTGTACAAAAAACAAAACTTAGAAAAACCATTCAAGCCAAGACATCGTGCTATTCAGCTTGAGTTTATTTTCAATATCTTTTATCATTTTTCTTCAGTTCCAGTTTAAGATTCATGCTTTTCCCCCCACCCAATTTAGAGCTTATAATGAGTGTCTGTATGGCCTTTGTGACGCTGGTGGAGAGTTGCTCAGACTCTAGGAGGCCATGCTGAAGAGAGGGCGAGGAGGAAGCTCCAGCTGCAGGATGCAGGGAACTACCTGTCACCACTTCCTGTGTGGTGAGGATTTCGGAGCTATGCGTTACCTGCTGCTTCTCTTTAAGAGTTTGAATGTAACTTCTCACCATGCGGAGGAGTTTAGGTGTTTTGTAGAATAAAGTTATAAGAATGATCTTTTAAGCCTATTTAAAGAATCACAGAAATATTGAGTGATGTTACATTAGACTGTTTTTTTGCTGCTCTTTGACTTCAGCAGGAGGAGGTGAACCTACAGCTGGGAGCGATTCCCTGGTGGGTGTGAGGATCGTATTTCTGTTATTCCTGGTCTGTACCTCAGACAAGAACTGAGTCAGCTTTTTGAAGTTTTCCTACAGAAAGAGGACTAAGACGGCAACACACTCCTAATGATTTGTCTTCTCAGTGTTGCCATAATGTTTTCAGTTGTTAAATACTAAACTAAAAGCAGATAATTCAGTGTTGAAATATTCCACAAAAGTTCCACATTAAGAAAAGTGACCCCAGACAGTCTACGAAGGTGTTTTTCTGTCCACAAAGTAAACATGATTCAAGAATCACCAATTACACGATTTCAGCTAAAAAAAAAAATTCACATATCAGCTTTCTCTAGATTTAAGTCTTAATGAATAATATGTTCATTTTGTGAGTTACATCCCCCCCGTGAGGCAAAGAAACGATAAAGCAAAGTATACTTAAGGGCAGACCTCCCATGATATTGCCAAATCACCACCATATAATCTCTCCCTTGGCCTCTCAGTTGAGGTCTGGTTTCAAAAAGCTCGACTTGATATAAGATGTACAACTTACCGAAATTATTACCACAAAAATCAAGGTATTATTCAGCTAGTAGTGAATCAATTGAATCTAAAATTCAAAAATAAATGCTCGTGCAAAGTTCACACAAATTCTTTATTGTGTAAAAGTGTACAAAGATACAGCTTGTTCACTGATGTCACTGTCAACAATGCAGAGTGATAGCAGTTGTGACTTAGAGATACTAATCCCCTCAGGCTAACGACCTATAATCAGGCACTTCACATTATTATATAAAAATAGGTTGCTGCCTTTGTGGAGCTGTTCTTATTTAGTGTCACATTTCCTGCTAACATCACCTTCTGCTCAGGCTGTGAACCCAGCTCATCCGAACTATTGCCTGAAAGATGACACGTGAGCACTACAGCAAACGTCTGATCTACAGTGAAGATGGATGCATCTCAGTGCTACAAACCTACATAAATCACCTTATAGATCACATGACTAAGACATTCTTTACTTTGCGTTACAGTGCTGAAGCTCTACACCTTCTCCAAAGTAGCTAGTGGAAACCTCACATCTTGAGTGGAGGTTTATTTTCAGTTCTCCAGCAGCTCAGCCGACTGTATTTTTATGTCAGTTCTGCATAAATCAAAGAGCTTGAAATGCTGGAAGAGGAGCCGGATCCTGGATAGAATTACATGCGGTGGATTTTGTGGTGATCCATGAACTGTTTGAGGTTCTGCAGGTTGTCCCACCACGTGAAGAGGAAGGTCTCTGCAATGAGACTGAACCAGGGCGTGATCTCCAGTTCTTTGCGCTTGGCCTTCTCCAACATCTCCTTCAGCTCCTCTTTGCTCACATAACAGTGGCTTTTGATCTCATTGGGGTCTGGATTCAAGTCCACGTCCTGTGGAGAGGCATAAGAAAGTCATGCATCAAAGACAATCCTAATAGACAAAAGGCAGACTCGCAGACAAATGAAATCCAGATATACGTTACATCAAGATAAATGAAAACAGCTGTCTGTAGAGTTAATTTGCTCAGGAGTAATCATGTTTTTTGCTCCATTCCTGCTTCCTCTAAGCCGGTACTCTCTCATATTGTCTGCACCTTGTAAACATGAGGCCTCTGTGCTCATACCCAGAGCTGTATGCCTTTGAGACCACATTAGGGACGCTCTCTATATGATACAGAGTCATGAGCCATTACTTGCACATACGCTGACCTCATTATAGGAAAAACTGGACATGTTTAATGTGGGCTGTCACAGTTTGCATGCTTAACTTTAAATCATCATGGAATTGTATCTGTAGAACACCTTAAAATTTAAGGTGATAATATTCAGTTGTATGATTGTGGTCAGTGACTCACTGAGCTAACATGCACCTAATATATGTGCATTTTAATTTTTGCATGCCAGTCACAAACACACACATTAGAGCAGTTTCACCTGAGGCAGGTCCACCTCACATCAGTGTCCTGCAGAGTGACCACAAGTTAGTTTGAAGAGCTTAATGATTACATCCTGTGTACATGAAGCATATTCCTAAATGAAGCTATTCTTTTAAATCCACAGAACTCATGTACTCAGAGGTAAACTCAGGCCAAGGGTTGTTATTTACACGGGTGAAATGAAGCTGTCACATCAAGCCTGCACACTGTGTAAGGTAGATTTAGCCTTTCAGGTTAAAACAAAAATCACTGAGTACAGTGGATATAAAAGTGTACACATCCCTGTTAAAATGCCAGGTTTTTATGATGTTAAAAAAAAAACAAGACCACAAAAAATTATTTCAACTCTTTTCCCACCATTAACATGAACTTTGACCTCTGCACAATTCATCTGAAAACCAAACAGATCTGTTGTGGGCAAAAATATGAATAATTAAAAACGTACAATAAGGGAGGCTGCCAAGATACCTACAGCAATACTGAAGGATGTGCAGGTATATTCGGCATGTACTGGTTGTGTGCTACATATGACAACATCCTGTATGTTGTCACATGTGTGGACTATGGGGCAGGGTTTCAAGACGGAAGCCTTCTCTGACAAAGAAAGACATCCAAGCCCAGGCACAATTTGCAAAAAAAATGCTAAAGTCTCTCAAAAGCATGTTACCATCCCCATGGTGAGCCATGGTGGTGGCGGTATCATGCTTTGAAGTTGATTTTTATCAGCTGGAGCTTTAGTCGAGGTGGAGGGAATTATGAACACCAGTCGCTTTTGGCTCAAAACCTTCAGTCATCTGCTTGAAAGCTGAAGATGAAGAGGAATTTCACCTCCAATGACCCCAAGCATATATCCAGATCAAGATAGGAAATATTTTCTTTTAGTGAAAGTTTTGCACAGGAGATGACCTCACAATCTGACAGCTGGAGCACTTTTACAAGGAAGAGTGGGCAAATGTATCCAAGTCAAGATGTGCCATGCTGATGGATTTTTACCCAAAAAGGGTAAATGCTGTAATTAAATAAAAAGTTGCTTCAACAAAGTTCTAGTTTAAATGTGTGCATGCTTATGCAAGCAGCCTATTGTCCATTTTTTGTCTTTTAGATTTTTCCCATAACAGATTTGAATGTTTTTCAACTGAACTATGCAGGTTGTAACACAAGGGAAAAGCTTTGAGGGTCATGCACACCATTTATATCCACTGCATACATTTGTATCTAACAGATACTACAGCACTACCTTCTGCACAAAAAGGATGTAGTCAATCTCATGTTCTCCCCAAACCCCATCGGACTGGGCCTTGTAATGGATTCTTGTTAGGTATGTCATTTCATCTGGAGTCACCTGAGGAGAAACAGGAAAGCGGAGATCACACACAAGCGAAGATTTGCCACAATCCTTAGTAATCCTCTTCCAGTGTGGGTAGAAGTCGGAACTGAAACACACACCTGCTCCATGGGAATACCCAGCTCTGCGCCGAGTCTCCTCTGAGCAGCTCTCCTCACCCCCAACGCATCCTTCTCCTCCAGCTCACTGTCTGTGTGTAGAGGATGACTACAGCATGTGTTTGTGAAGCAGCCTGCGCAAAAAACACACACAGAGACACAGAGGATTGTTAAAACCTATAAATATTGCTTAGCCTCGATAAAGCAGCCTCTGAGGGGACCGCAGGAGAATTTAAAAGTAGTGAGACTGACCTGGAAAAGTGATTTTGGCGTCAGACCTCTGCTGTAAAAGCAGCTTCTCCTCGCTGTTGAAAATAAAGACGCTGAAGGCTCTGTGCAGCAAACCTGTTCGCAAGAACAAACAACATGCATAGAAATGAGTGATGCAGAACAATACCTGTGTGGATACTAATGTGGAAGACAGGCACCTTTGTCGATGTTGGAGTTGAGGTGGCAGTTTTTCTTAGTGTCCGCTCCGATCTTGAGGTCGTTCTCGTCGATGAGGATGCACATCTCGGACAGAAGCTGCACCTGCTTCTCATCCAGGTGATCGGTGGTTACTTCGGGCATTCTGGCTGCAGACTGCAGGTGTCTGACTTCACTGCAGCGCACAGGGTAGCAAACAGTTCATGATTCACCAATTTATCAGTGTTGGCTTTTAAATGGCACTTTTCATTTGAATGACAGGCTTCACCGTTGTATTTTTTTCTGTAGTTTTACAGTAGATGAAAAAATGATTATTGTGAGGTGCTTCTGAAAGCTCTAGAAAGTGGACCTTGCGTTTTATTCCAAGTTTAGGATTCAATATTCACACTCAAGGAATATTGTATAGCAATAACACTGAAAATCCAAAATCAAGAGACTCCGTGAAATGATCAAGAAACCCTCTTTGAAACACATGAAACGTTGGTATCTTGCTAGTTCTGTATAGCTTTTATATTAAGACAAAAGTTTACTAAATACACCTGCTACAACATATAAAGCATGCCGTACTGGCGACAATATACTGAGGATTTGAGCCACGACCATAACAGTGTGTTCTTTAACCCTCATGTAAAGCTATGTCAAGTGCAAGACTTTGTTTTAGACAGAATTTGGCCTGAGTTTTGTTGGTAGCTGTGATAACCCGGAGCATACAAACAAACGCGCTGCGGCACTCAGCTACCAATAGCCCAAAAAACAGCGTTACTTCCTGTTTACGGCTAATAAGCTTAACCGTTAGCTGGCTTTTAAACTCAGTATTTTGGGCCTGTTTCAGAAACCTACGTCCTTCCATCTTACCTGGATATCGCTCTGCCGCAGGTAGTAACAGCTGCGCACGCAGGTCTGGATCGCCGCAAAGCTCCTGTGGTGGCACAAGGTGCGTTTGATTTCAGCACAGCGGCTCCCTCCCTGGATAGCATCCGGAGGACCGCCCACACAGCCCGCGCCATGGCCTGAGAGAAACAGAAAACCAATCACGGGGACCGGGGGTGTGGCTGTCGGTAAAAAAACGGCCAGGATCGCAGTGGGTCGGGATCGGAAGGTTAAATCACGCTTCTTGACAAGGTTATTCTGCCAGATTACCACCACTCTATAATTCAGATATATTTAATTTACAATGACACAAGAGAGAGAGAGAGCTCGGCTGTTCAAACACTCGATTTTTTTTAGCATTAAGGTTCCTGTTTTAGATCAAGTGCAGTTCATGTTACATCCATATAGGAAAGCCATAGAACTTAATACAGGGTGCAGGCTCGCTTATCAAGCCCACTATGTCCCTTCAACTGAATTCTACTGATCTGTTTTGACTGTAAGTTACACTAATTCATACAATTCGGTAGTGAAACTCTCAAACACCTATATTTCCGGCAAGTTAATGCAGTTCAAGCTCCATTAATCATTCACATGACTGCTTCTGCAACAATCACGGTAACCAGGAGGACACTGAGCCGATACGGTCAGATTTTGGGAAGCATCTTTCATGTCTCTTTGAAACCAGTACAAGGTGATTCACCAGGTATACAGCTAGCTTTAAAGCATGGCTCTACTCAACAATGGCAAAACAAATAAAATGAAAATGTGATGAGGCTATTGTGCTAGTGATCCACTTCACCCAGGAAAATGCCTCTCTTGTTTTGCCTCTGCAATCTAACAGAGACATTTTTGCACTTTTATAACTGTGGCTACACCTCTCCATAAGTGTACTATGCATATATGCTTATAAATATGCAGACAGCCATCTACAGTCTGGCCCTGCATTTATAATGGCACTGCATCATATTACATATATTTAATTTAGTGAGGAGGACATATTTCGATGATGCAACTTTGATAAAAAAAATACAAATAAATAAATAAATTAAATAAAAAAATATATATATATACACATATATATATATATATATATATATATATATATATATATATATATATATATATTAGGAACATTGTATAGGAGTTTACGCAAACACAAGTATGATTGCGTTATATTAATCAAGTGTAGTTATGTATTAATAAAACATTAAAGCTACTTATTTTAAATTTTCATCGTCAAAACCTTCCTTACCTATTTACCAAAGCTATCTAGAGAAGGTGAAGAAAGAAGGGCAATACCAAGTTGTACCACAAGATGGTGCAATGAATCCATCTAACATTTATTCTACCTGGTAACTCATATTTTTAATAGTGGCCACACAAAATAAAAGGAATAAGGGAGCAAACAAGAAGTGAAGTACAAATCCAAATCCAAACACTCCAAGTTAAAATGCAATTGCATAAAACAACTTTAAGGTCTAAGCTGAAAATGGTAACGACTCTCAACAGCTCCGTTCCCGTAGACTCTGCTTCATGTTTTCCTCCAAGCCCCGACTGTCAACACGCCATCGGACCACTGCACAGCACATCTGCGCCACCCAGGCTTCTGTCAACTGAACATAAGTATGCACCGGCTGTTGTATATACACGCTACGGAGAAAGCGACAAAGCATTCAATTACTCACGAAAGCTGTACTTTCTTTACGGTTTGCAAATCACGTCTTTTACCGTGTTTCAACGGTGTTTTAGGGCGCAGTCTGTCGGAACGACTAGCGCTTCCAGTTACTAACCTCACGGTTTTTCATTCGTTGTCCTCCCAGCCGCGTGACAGCTCATTGGCTAACAAAGTGCAAACACGGTCTACGTTACACGGAAGTAGAGTGCACAAATAATATACGTCATGTGTCAAAATTTTCTAATAAAAATCTGATACTTTTTGTAATAAAAGTATAATTTATCACCCATTTTCCAAACTAATGAGTCACAGCCTTGTCAAAAAATGCAAACTTGTTAGCGTACACGAGCTCGTGCGACGTTAGAGATGATATAACCCGTCGTGTCCTTTAGCTGCTGTGCGCTGTTTGGTCTAAGATGCCGCGAGGAAGCTGATATGTGGCAGTTAGCTCGTGCTAGCGTTTAGCTCTAGTAATTTCTCGGGCTGCTTGGCGTGTATAGATTCAGTCAGGTAATGACAGTGGTGAGTGTCGTCTTGTTTCGTGTACCTGTATATCAAAATGATGTCAAATTACCTTTTAATTTTTCATAGGTAGTTAATAGACGTACTGTTTTATGAATCGACGCGTTCAGGCGTTTTTACCGTTTCCAGTCTCAGTTTCACTTATATATAACGAGCGAGCTAATATTTATTACACATCATTGCCTGCCCTATAAAATTTCTGTTGGCTTATATTTATTACCCGTTGTCCTCTGGCTTACTATCATACTGCGCTATAATAACGGAAGCAGCGGACATACAGCGCTGCAGAACTTCAATAACATCCTGTAATTAATGTGGTAATATCTGCTGGCAAAGAAATGTACGATTTAGAAGATGATCGGGTCTTTCAGGCTTTACTGGCTGTCTATTGTAAATTCAGGCGACACCATTTACCTCGGGACTCTTTATTAATTGGACAAAAGGTCTAAATGCACTTTCTATATCTATTATTTCCCTGTGTAAAAGAATAACGTGAACACATAGTTAAATTGTTGGGATTTTTGAATGGATTTAGAATTTAGGTTGTTTTACCTTAAAGAATTCATGTAATGGGGCTAAACCTGCATTTTCCTTTCTTTTCACTGACAGACAGGTGGCGATAACTGAAAGCCTGAACCAGCCAACCAGAAAGTCCAGCCAGTGTTTACCTGTTTCTCAGGTAGGGTGTGAACAGGGGGCAGGGCCACCCACGAGGTAGGAGGGATGCCTGTGGAGGGCGGAAGCAGCAGCGGCTCTGCTTCAGCTGCCCGTCACCCCAAGCAGAAGCGCAAGGCTCACAGTTTGTCTATCAGGCGCACCAACAGCACAGAGGAGAGGCCGGGAGGCATCCAAAGAGGAGACATGCTGGATGGACAGGTGAGGGGGAAATACACAAAGACATGGATCCATGGGTTTTCTCATTTACACACAAGCAAATCGACAACAGCAGACAAGCAATCTATGTTAACTTGAAGTTTTGAAGACAGCGTAATAACATATGTTAGGTGTAAAACACACAGAGTTTCACTTTAAAACACAGAGCAGGCTGTTCTCGCATAAGTAGCATTTTTATTGTTAGGCTGTTTTGGTGCGAGGCTGGTTCTTTCATTCACAAGAGTACAGTATGAGCCGGTTAAGCAGCATTTCTTTTATTTTGTACTTGCAACATCAACAACGCCACGCTTTCACGTGTTTATGAGTTTCTTCCTTGTTGTGAAACAGTAGCTGCAGTTTCTCGGGCAGATATTTCTTAGTCAAAAAGTTAATGCTGTCTCTGTCCTCTGTGGGTTTAGACTTTGGTTACTCATTTCTTTGTTTTAAAACAAAGTACTCGCCTGTGTCTCTGGTATCAAGTTGGTTATTAACTTTCTCCAAACACGGTTCTCTAAATTAGTTCTACAATTGATTTATTTCTTCCAGAAAAGGGAAGAGTGGGAACCTGTTCACGAGCAGCCATTTCCTGGTGCAGACCAGTTGCTTCTTCCCTTCTGAGATAATAAAAACTGTTTCTGTTTGATCAAGAATATCTTGGTTGTTAACTTTTGGGAGTTGGCTTTACAGCGACCTTATTGAAAGTCATCTCCCAGATAAGACCAACAGATGGTTTGTGAGTGTTTCACATTGTATTGACAGGTTTCTCGTATTGGGGGAGATGATAGACAACGTGTAGGGTTAAAATGAAAAACACGTTGGATGACCTACTTATCAGTCGCTCTCAAAAATGGGATGGTTGAATTTGTCAGTTTGCCAGACCATGGAAATCCTTTGCCTTTTACTTTCTGCGCTTTGTCAGCCACTAAAACTAGAGCTCAGCTTGCACTCGCCTGTTGTCTCATCAAGTTTTAATATGGGCCGCTTGTTCAGGTCTGATTAGTCTTTTCAACAGTCCTTTTTTGTTTATTGCCAAGACTGGCTGGCGCTGTGGATGTACCTCCTCTATTCCCTGCAGCACTGGCTACACATACACAGACAGTTTTATGGACCCATATTTTACACAGAACAGATATTCTTCCTCACTTTTAACGCTGCCGGCTTTGGCCTGAGCAAGCTGCAGGTTTAAGTGCCACTACTAAAGCAGCTTTAAATTCACAAGGCCTGCCTGTTACTTCTTAAATGACCTTTATTTATTTGTTTGGGCTTTTTTTTGATAAAGTGTGTGAACGTGGTGATGACAGAATGGTCATGCAGCTAACGTCATTGTGCCAAGCGGTTGGTTTTTTTAACACGTGCCTCAGCTGAAGGGTGACAAGTGAAGTGTTTGGTATCGTTGTCTTTTGGACGGCTGAAGGACTGAGCAGCAGCGCTCAGGGAGCTGTGAGACGCAGCCTTCTGAATCTAGTGTTTTCATGGCAGCTTTTATGTGTCTTCACATGCTAGTCTGGTGGAGATTGGCGGTCAGCTGGTAACTGGGTACATCTAGGACTGCACCATGGAGGTAAGTTAGTAGAGGCTGGTTGGACACTCCTGTTGTGTAGTTATTTGTTTTTAGCTTGTAGCTCTGTAGCTCAAACTGTGGCCAAGAGTTCGCACAAGTTCATCTGCTGCCCGATTAAATCGCGTAAACACGTGTGTTCAGTTAAACGTTTTACCTTTAAGAGTCACAAACTTCACTTCCGACTGTAATAACAGAACATGTTGTTGTTATACAGTTCTGCATTTTTGGCATAGCATTATGCTACATTATGTTACGCCACACTTGAGGAGGATGTGGAGCGAATTCCTGCTCTACATTCCTGACCTTGAAGCGTGCCGTGTGTATGACCTTACTGTGTGGTTCTGTTTTCTGTCTGTCCAGGACTCCAAGCTGCCTCTCGCTTTGCGGAGCAATCTTCTTGACCTGTTTGGTCAGATTGAACGGGAGTTTGAGAATCTCTACATAGAAAACCTTGAATGTGAGTAACTGACAGTGTACGCATCAGTGCTCATTTACTGAGTGGACGTTTTCAGTGTTTAAATACTGACACGTCATGGCTGTCTTACGTTGCAGTACGTCGGGAAATTGAATCACTGAATGAGCGGCTGACTGGAGATGGACAGGCTGTTGAGGGAGGAGACCCCACCAAGGGAGCCTTGAAAACAAAAGGTCCGTAATTTCCAACACAAATCTATTTAAGTCTGTAATTTACACTGAGTACAGTTAATAGAAGTCTTTGGAAATTGAAATGGAAAATATTGATTGTGTTTAAAGTGGATATCTCATCCCATGGTGGCTGAAGTAATCTCCCTGGGAGCTGATAAACATAAAGATTTAAATTGGCATGTTACTTATGTGTCATCTTTGTGACAGACTGTCGTAAAACAGCTGTACACATATGAGCAGTTGTTTTTATTTTTACCTTTAGGAAGCCAAACTGTGTTTGTTCTTTGAGTTACTGTGGTTTAGTCACGATGCAGATAGATAAATGGTGACTTGTAGGGCGTTTGTAAATGATTAAACTGCTGATTAAAACTCGAGGAAGTTGTTGATCACAGTCCACACAGTGTTATTGCCACAGGCTGAAGACAGAGGAGTCGCCAGCATCACAAAGGCGGTGAATTTCGCCGGCTGAGTGGCACCGTAACACCCACAAAGGGGTGTGGGACTTTTCAGTAAACTGATTTCTCCTGCATTGATCTGAGAGATATTACAAACAGTGGCATTCCCACTCTGTCTCTAGCCAGCTTTTCGTGTTCTGCATCACATCCATGTCATGACATTTCTCAAAAAGTATCACAAAAAACATTTTGGACCCAAACTACCAGGAGTCCAGGAACATAAATTGAAGGGAAATGTGCCCCCAAATCACTCAAACATACGATAGCATTCGAAAAGAAGTACAAAGATACAAGCAACTAAATGTTTACAAAATTATAGATAATACCAAAATAACTTTAAAATATTCAAGATAAAATAGCGAAGGACACGGATATTTTCTACCTTTAAAAAAATGCTGTAATGAATAAGAATTAAAGTGAAGGTTAATGAAAGCAACAAAGTTTAATTTGAGATGTTTTATCGGCTCTCTCAGACAGGCAGACTCTACCTGGACAGCCTAAAAAGACAATTTATCATTTCTTTTCTTTTTTTTAAAACTTCTTTTTATGGCAGATGTTTGTACCAGCTGTGTTTGTTTATGTTGTGTCTATATGCTGACCAGGCTGCTATATGGCATGGCTACACATTTGCATGAGCCACCTGTTTTTTCTTTGTACAGGGTGAGTGAACATTTTCTAGGAGCTAATGTTTACTTGGATTTTACTATTTGGGCATCCAGCAGCCTCCATAAGGTGAAAATACTCTCCAGTAACCCTCTGCCTGGCTGTGTATCCCTGTTTTTAGTAAATGTGTTTTCAATGCCAACAGTTGCCTCGATTTTCACTGCAGCATCCATAGTTTTCATTTGACTTCAGAGCTTGAGGCACATGCCCACCTGGAGGCCAAAAACAGTATGGCGGCCCTTTGAAAGTCTATAAGTTTAACTTATCGAAAATACCAGAAGGTTCCTGTGCTATCAGATGCACTAATAAGCTTTAACTAACCCTGCCTTACAGGCCAAACGTACCAGTCCCTGTTTCTTCTCAGCAGCCCCGGCTGTCAGTGGTGTCTCAGTTAAACTGTTGGAACAATTTACCTGACATTAGATGTATGACAAATGTGACAAATTCATGTTATTGGAACTTTTCTGACCCTACACTGTAAATTTCCACAAGACATGAGATTGGAATACATATGAAAATACATGTAGCTGTAAGCTTCTAACCTGGCAGCAGTGCAAGGTGAGAAAACCCCCCAAACACTTTAGTCCTGCAGTACTACTGAGTGTCCACTATCGGCTGTCATGATGGAGTAACGTTTTGTAATCGTTTTTGGCCACCAGGTTAGCAAGTTAGCAAGTGACTGAAATCTGTGAATCACTATAAGATGCCATATAAAAATTGTACAAACAATGATGACACGTTCTGTAAACTGGTCGGTGTTCATTACTGCTTGGGGTGAGACACTCACATAGGTCAGACTTATGTAAACCCTCTGTTATGACACCTAATATCCTTAAAGCCAGCCTGGATTTCTAAAATAAGCTCAGTTTAACTGGTGATCACACTTTGTGAAGCTGAGCTCTCGACAGTATTTTCACAGCTCCGTCCTTGCTGGACACGGGGACATTTACACTGCATAAATGTTCAGTGTAGATAGTATAACTAGAAACGCTCAACAAGGCTTTGTATTGTCGAGGTGCGTGCTATTTTAAAATCTTGACACTTTACGAGGCCGTTACTGCAGCAGTGAATAAAAGCAAGCAAGAGTTCTGTCACTGGGTAATGAATTTCATTCATTGTTCTTTGTGTCTCTGTCACACAGCCAGCCACAGCACCAGTCAACTGTCACAGAAGCTGAAGACGACCTACAAAGCCTCTACCAGCAAGGTACCTGGCACAAGCCACGTTAGCCCGTTCAATAGAGCTCGTAAGACGTGTCATGTGTGTAAATATTTGAGCTTTTGGGATTCAGGCCTGTGTGAAGTAACTGACTGTGGAAAGCCCCTGTAATGCTGAGTGAGAGGAAGGAAGAATCTTCCTCTGAGGAGATCATAATCTGTTTAAAAAATGTGGGTAAACAAATAATTCACTGATATGATTGAAGATTTTAATCACAGGGGTAAAAGAAATCGTGTGTTTACTACAGCATTTACCACAAAATGTCATCTCCCATGACTTTGTCCTTTGTAATCTCTTGACTCTCTGACACAGTGCTTGTACACTTTCCAGGGCAAATTAGGTGGACCTCGCAACTTCAGTGTGGCAACATGGGAGTTGTGGGGCGGAGATTCATGGGTAACTTCCTGAATGCTCTGTTTGCCACTAAGCATCATGGGGGAGGCGGTGGTGGCTTGAATGTCTCTTTAACTGCAGTCTGAACTTGACTCCTTCTCTGCTCTGCACTCATACTCAAGTCATTTGGGCAAAGCTGCATTTGTTAGATGTACAAAGTGTTACTTTATATTTTATTTGTTTATCCTTTTTTGTATCGCCTTTCATTACTTTGGCGATTCTTTGAGTCACTTTTCATCAGCTATTTCAAACACCGTGTCAGTTGGCTACACTTACCTTCTTGCTAGATGAGAAGATCAAAAGCAGTCCCAATTTTGGGGGGAGCTGACGTTAGTAGCTGGATAGCTTAGCTAAGCACAAAGACTAGGCCTAAAGACTTCTAATGAGGAAGCAACATTGTATTGCCCGAAAGGTAACATAATACATCTATCAACAATGATTTCTGTGGAACTTTTGTGCTAGTAATTTCAAGTTTCTGCTGGTCGCCTTAAAAAAATAGTCCGGCACACGATCCCTGCCTTCATAAAGTTTTGTTGTTTTTACTGTTAAGTTTTTGCACAGTTCAAACAATTGATATAAAAGATTTTGTCTGCACATTATGCCTTGTTTTGACTGAGCCAGATAGCTGTTTTTCCTGTTTTCAGATTTTATGTTATCCACAGTTAACTGGCAACTTGACCAGTGATTAGTGTTTTGTGTTGTTGTTTTTTTTTTTGTTTGTTTTTTTTTTTTGGGGGGGGGGGTGTTGTTTATTTGTTTTTTTGTTTTTGTTTTGATCAGTGTTCCCCCGCATTGGCTTATGTTGGACAGGTCTGCTTTCAGCTTCTTTTTGTTGTCTTTCCCATACAGATGTTGTTAGTAATGATTACTATTATTCTGCCTTTGAAATTAACAGATAGTTTTACAAAAACTATTTCAGATTTTGAAAAAAAATAACATCAGGTTTTTCATTAATCTGAAAAATTGCTGCCTTTTGTCTTATAAAGCTAGATGAAGTGTTTCCTCTCTAATTGGTAGAAACCTGTATCTGTACTTGCCATCAGGTTACAGATGAAACATCAGCAGGACAGCTGATGCCCTCGAGCTAGCATCCCTGCCACTAGCAGTATAGCTTCTAGCATCTTTACATCTGGTTAAAACGTTCAGGGCTGATCTCTGTCTGATCGAAATCTGTTGTAATGAAAAAACTACCATATTCTATCTTCACTTCACCTACTTTGCTCTGCTCCTCTCCACATTCATGCACACACAGTGAGAGCAGAGGAGAGGAAACTGGTGTGAGCTAAACATTACACGAGTGCAGATAAAATTAGTAAAATAGAAAAATACCTAAAATAAATATTTATCTTTTTTCCATTTCTATATTTACAGTAATAGGAGAATCATTTTTCTCTTCTTTTGTGTTCTAAGTAAAATGCTGTTCTGCTTTTTTTAATGCAGAGAAAAACCTTGAATATAGCCACAGTGAAAAGAGCATTGAGGGAATCAAGAAAAGGCTTCTTTAATTAACCCCATGACAGAAGTAGCAGCTATGTACAATACCACTAACCTCTCAGCTGGCTAAGAAACATGACCAAAAACTAATTTTGGAAAGATGGAGGGGACTTGAAACTAATGATCCTGACTAACTATAGCTTCAGTGTTGTACGGGGTTGACATTGACTGGGCTATTCACTCATCTTGTCTGCTATTTTGCTCTAACAACAGGAGGTGTATAGTAAGGTTGCATCAGAGCGCAAGGTGAATATAAACACTCTGGACAGAATAAGAGTTTATATTAACACAGTCTGGCACTCATGAACCAAATACTTTGCTGCTGCTGCATCTAATGTCTAGCAATGTTGTTAGCTTGTTGCTGTGGTCAGCTGTCTGCAGCAGCATGTAAAGTACTGGCTGTGACAGCTCTGTGACAAGTGAAACTGCACTTTAGTTTGTTTATCTGGTAGCCTGCAGTGACGGGTCCATGTGCAATCAGACCACTAGTTATTTTTAGAGGTTGCACCGGTCGTTTACAAGGACAATCACAATCTGTCCTCTCGATAATTTGATACTCTAGTGACATGCAGTGTGGCTCAATCTGAAATCACAAATATGGCAAACATAAAAGTGTCGCAGTGTACAAACACACTTGGGGTCTGTATCACAAAGCCAGTTTAAATTATTCTGATAAGCTGACATTTAACAATGAAAACGTATAACTTTAAATAGAGGAACACAGTATAGAGATATTCAAATAACTTCCCGATAATATAACTAATGTGATTAGACAAACAGAATTACCACAAAGTGAAGTCTTTTTAATGTGTTTGGCATTTTCAACATGAGCGGTTATAAACTGATAAACATTAAAAACAGTTAAAAGTTAAGGAAGGCTCGACCTGCCAATGCAGAGGGTGACCAGCACAGGTAGTCTGTGCTGAAAAATAAAACAGGTACGCGATAAAGCTGTAATGTTGCTTTTGTAATTAACTGAATTCATAAACAGCATGCACAATTAATATTCCATTGTAATTGGTTATCGAACTTCAGTTTGTAGTAAAACCTTTTTTTATCTCTGACATAATTATCACCAAAAGTAAAAACGACTTATTATTCTTATTGCTCATCTCTTTAATGAAAACCTTTGCCGTCATTATGATCATGTGGGAGAAATGTCAGGCTGGCTTTGTTCCCATGTCCTTAAGTTAAATTGCTTTGGAGCCATTTAGCTGTACAGTTAGGATTAATGACACCTCGAAGAGACTTAACCTATTTCCTAAGAAGACGCCTTTCCAGGTGACCTTGTTTTGTGATACACACCCTTGATCTAATCTGGCAAGCAACACATTAGCTTTTACTGTGTTTGACAACGAGTAACAGTTAACTGGCAATACCTGTATGTAGCCAGGTGTTGGCTAGGAGTTATATCAGTATTTACGGAGCCTAAATGAAGCTGTGCAGTAAGACAGGAGAACTACAAGTTAAACTCTACATATTCTTATATTTTGTAATCAGTGTAATTACATTTACATTTTTTAATAATTTAACTGAGTGCTGTTAAACCGTTATACTTTTCTCTCCCTCACACTCGCTTCAGATCGTGTCCAGTTTCAAAGCCACCACCGGCTCCCGGGCTTTGTGCCAGCTGCTCAAGGAGTATGTGGGCCATCGCGATGGGATCTGGGACCTCAGTGTCACCCGAACTCAGCCAGTGGTGCTGGGCACTGCCTCTGCAGGTAGAAAAGTCCCTTCACAGACTATATAAATCAATCATGATAGCTTTGTTGTACACACAGGCAGCATGTGGCACCCTAGTTTTAAATAAGAATAAATAGCAAAGACTAAAGGTGCTGCAAGCAATATTTGCATCATTATATCTTTGTCAAATTAATTGTGATGCCTCGGTGCAATTAGCAGAAAATGAGAACATACTTAATATGATTGATTACATCTGGTGATGCAGCGCAAGTAGTGTTTTAGTATCAATATTTATCCAAACCAGTCCTTCAGAAACAACATGTTGGCCTCGTTTTATCTTTAAGGAAGCTCGTTAAACAATCCAGAAATTTCTTACCACATCCACTCAGACTATACAGCCCATTACATAAAGGCAGGATCATACAGCGTGAAACCATTAGCTGGTTACTGTAAAAATGGAAATGGCTGCATGTTGTTTATACCTGCTCTCTCTTAACAGACCACTCAGCGCTGCTGTGGAGTATAGAGACGGGCAAATGTCTGCTGAGGTATGCTGGCCATGCAGGATCAGGTAATCACAGCCAAAAGCTTTATTTGTCTACAGACATTCACAAAGTCCATACACAAAAATTATTCTAAATCGTTTATATTTTTTCTAATAGAATGTTTTAATAGCCTGTCTGAGTGCTTATAACAATATTTAGTGTGACGTACAGCCTGTCGTGCGACATCTCTTGTTAATAAACACTGGCTCATGGCAGAAGCATTTCGAAGCGTATTCTTAGATGTAACACTGTCTGTCAACATTTGCTTACACGGCTTGTTAGATGACGTCTCTTCATTGTTCCCTTTGCACAGTCAACTCCATCAAATTCCACCCCACAGAGCAGATGGCACTCACAGGTAAGCATTTGAATGCATGTTTGACTTGTCAAGTCGACTACGTTAAATATAGCATCTGTTTCAACAGGTTTGTTCTCCTTGTCGTCGTTTCAACCGTTTTCTGCTGCATCTGTTGCCTCCAGCAGTCACTCGTGTGTAGATGTGAGCTGTGCTCTTTGTTGATTTGTACTTTCCACAGCCTCTGGGGACCAGACAGCTCACATCTGGCGGTACATGGTGCAGCTTCCAGCCCCACAGCCACCACCAGATGTCAGTGTGAGTAGCTTTGAACTTGTTCTCTTCCCAGTGTTTCTACAATAGGTCACTTTACTCTCAAATGAATCAAACCAAAACAAGACAGGAGCTCGACTGAGCTTTTGTTTTGCGTCTTTCACAGGCTCCGTGCGATGAAGACCAGGATTCTTCGGACAGAGAGGAAGGCGAGGTGGATGGCGAGGGCCCTTGTGAAGTGCCCACGGTCCGGGTTGCTACTGCAACACTCAAGAGCCACCAGGGCGTCGTAATAGCAGCTGATTGGTTAGTGGGAGGCCGACAAGTGGTGACAGCTTCCTGGGATCGTGCTGCCAACCTGTACGAGGTTGAGACTTCTGAACTGGTTCACACGCTCACTGGTATGTAATGGCAGAGGAGTCGTAAACAGAAGTCAGGGTTTTTGTTATTTTTCTTCCTCATTAGTGTACTTTGTATGACACTCTACAGTTTAACCAGACTGTTATTAAAGTTCAAATATGAAACTACAGACATTTTATCTTGAGGCATGCTCACTCATCCAGATAAGGAAATCCCAAACAAATGATTCTGTTCATCTGGACGTAGCGTTTCCAGTGGGAAAAACCACTCATCCAAGTGACTTCTTCAGTCTCAGCTGGCTGCAGGTTTTCCCAACCTTATAAACAGTACATTTGCACAATGACTGAAACTAGCACCACTGATGAACTATGGGCTGTGAGGTCAGTCATTAATGTGGAAAATTTCATAACCACTGATCAACAAGCACTGATCAATGACCATGAGTACCATTCACAGAGCGTTGGGGAGTGGCTGCAATCACAGCATTGTAGGATGGTAAAAGATGTACCCTTAGGCCCCCTCCTTGATTCAGAGATGGTCTTTCCCTTTTCCTTGACTCCTCGCTCGAACCAGCGTTCCTCCCTGTCCAGGATGTGTACATCCTCATCACTGAAAGAGTGTCCACTCGCCTATAGGTGTAAATAGACTGCAGAGTCCTGGCCTGACGAGGTAGCTCTTCTGTGTTGTTCCATCTGCTTAGCCAGAGGTTGTTTGGTTTCCCCGATGTATAAATTATGGCAATCCTCCTGGCACTTAACAGCGTACACTGTGTTACTCTGTTCTGATCCTTGGGGTTGACCTGTTTTTGGTGCAGCGTGTTTTGGGGTTTGAAAGCCACAGAGACAGGGTGTTTAGAGAAAATGTGTTTCAGCTGTTCCAGTGCTGCTGACACATACGGGATCACTACAGGTTTTTGCTCAGGCAGCAGTTGTCCTTTTCTCCTGGATCGGCTGGAGTGATAGAGCAGTGACAAAATGTTCTCATGATAGTCTTTCTGGTTTAGCAAAACCGTGCACCTACCCTTGTCTGCTGGACAGGTGATAATGTTGTCATCACTAAGCAATGTGAGTGCCTTCCTCTCCTCCATGCTGATGTTTGATGTTGGGTACAGGCATTATAAAATCCATGTAGTTTGTGGAGCCAGCTTGCTTCTTTCAGTGTTTCTCAAACTCTTTTTTAAAAGCTGCCAACTTACAACTTTTAAAAAGTCATTATTAATACTAAACGATCCAGGTTGAATTTTACTAAAAAGGTCAGTGCAATAGCACCAACAAGCTTTCTTCTTTTCCATGAAATCACATTCAGCCTCATATTTTTCACCTTCTTGTCCACGCTCCACCTACACTGGTTTAATCCAAAGAAAATCTGACGTGTAAAAATCACACGCTGTTGTTTTTGTTGTTTTTTTTTTTTATGTTGAGATTACTTAAAAAGGTGTGATTTTATGCAACACAATGTGCTGTGTGTGTGTGTTCAGGCCATGACCAGGAGCTGACTCACTGCTGTACCCACCCAACCCAGCGGCTGGTGGTCACTTCATCCAGAGACACCACCTTCAGACTGTGGGACTTCAGAGACCCATCCATCCACTCTGTCAACGTCTTCCAGGGACACACTGAGTGAGTCTTTCTCTCTCACCCGCGCTCCTCCTTCCTGGTTCCCTGACAGATACTTAAATGTGGGTGCAGTCTTTAATTTGCCCACAGGGTGGTGCTGTAGCATCTCACCTCCATAAATCCCTCCAACATTTTCTTTTTCCTTTTACATTAATTTACAGACCCTGTTGCTCTAAGCCAAATCCTCCACTTGCCTCTCATTCATTACGGAGCACTTCTCCTCACTTCAACAGTTTGCTTCTCTTTCTCCTCTCTGCTCTTCGACTCTCGTTCTCCCTCCCTCTTCCCGTTCATTTATCTGTCCGTTTCTGCGTTAATCCCCCCACTCTGTGTAATTTGGCACTTCGCTCGCTGTTAACACTCAATTGCAGCCGCTCATTTCAAAACGATGACTGTCAGGCTTGTCTGTGGCTTTCAATGGCAGTGCTCTTTAAAAGGCACAAGAAGTGCAAGTGTGTGTGTGTGTGTGTGTGTGCCTACATGCGTGTGCCGGCTGGCTGGCAGCCTTTGATTGCAAGTGGGGGGATTATGGCAGAGCTCATTATGTACGACCCCAACATGTATAATTCCCGCAGATCCCACTCTAATTCTCTCCCATAGACAATTGCTGTAATGAGATTAAGCACCAGTGTTTCACAGTTAACAACAGCCCTCCTCCCCTCCTTTCCTTCCCTCAATCCTTATTTCCTTCACAAATGGCCACTTTCTTTGTGGCGCTGCATTTAAAGCAACAAGTAGACCTTCAGGCAGACATAATGATTCCCCAAACTTCTGCAGGCTCATTACAGGACTGCAAAAAGCCTAGTCTGTAATAGTATTTCTGCCACTTGACACACGCAGTGTAAATAAGAATGCAGCTGAGCTGTTTTTCAAGTTGCTGATTAATAGTTTAGTTTTGTAAATATGTATAAATGGAAGACGATGCCCATCTCAGAAGAACACAACTTTAAAGTCTTCAGATGTCATGTTTTCACTCATGTGGTGTGCATCAGTGAGTTGAAAACCCAACAATACTAATTTAGCTGAGATGTAAACAAGTAACACAATGTAGACTTCAAAGATGAATTAATTGGTTTAGTTTGTTAAATGCTTGCAAATCCATTCTCGGCCTTTTGCTCAGTAATTATTAAATATATTTAGTCCTGTTGTTTACTTTATAAAGAACACGGTGACACTGCTCCCAAGTGCCTGGAAACATAATAAGACACAGAATCTGATTAGATCTCAGTGTTGATATCTTGGTGATTTTGGTCCAACAAATATGCTAAAAAGTCCTAAATACTCGCTTTAATGGTTTGGAGGAGTAGTAAGCAGAAGAGGAGTTGAGACAGGTGTATTCTGTTTATCAACTCATGGCTTTTGCTGTATGTTTGGGCGAGTAGGAAAGCATAATGGACTGGACGCTGGAAAGAAGCTCATTGACTCTGTGTGTGTTTTTACAGTTTCCCCACTTTACTACTTGTGAGGTATCCTTGTTTTAACAGTGCCTTAGAGCACTAACAGGTTGCCATTCCTCCTACTAATTTCCCAGGATCTCCAACATGACATAATGGTGTGGCATAAATGGCATAATCTCCGCATCCCTCCTGTGGAAACATCAGAGAGAGTAGAGTGTGAATAGTTTAATAGGCAGACGAGGTTGAGAGCTAGAGGGGAGACAGCCTCTCGTTTTCACCGTCTTCACTGGCAATTACAGCTAACGCTCCCTGACAGCGAACCTTGGCAGCTAAAAGTGCCGTGCGCCCCCTCTGTCCCGCCACCCCCGCCGTAATTGCAGTGTAATGACAACTGCGCGTGAGCTAACAAAACGACCGAGAGCAAACGAGAAATGACAGCGGACTTGCTCTACAGACGGACTGCCATGTCACGTTTGTCTCTGCTGCCGTCGACGGCTTTCGGTGACATCTGATTGCAGTTTTGGAGAAATGCAACTCTGTACGTATGTGTGCTCGTGTGTGTCTGCATGCAGATGTGACATCCTGTCTCTGGAGGAATACAACAGCACTTACCGGGTTCTCAGCGACTGTCAGATCTGCAGCATGGCAAAATAACAGAGTGCTCTTAAACCTCTTAGTCGTCGCTACCTGAATATTTTCATTAACATTTTAGGCTTATGCTCTCACCCACTCAACAGTGAGCACATGTTAAGGGTCTTTGAGATTTCCATACATTTAAATGCAGTCGCTTAGACCAAAGCCTCAGTGCCAGAACAGAAATCCAGTCCACTTAACAGTTTTACGTAAGAAAAATTAACATGCAGTTTGGTATCAATGTCAATAATACAAAGGAGTCTTACAAACTGTTATAATAAGTCTAGCCAGATCATTTTACACACTGCTTTCATGTGATATTTGCATTTATAATGCACAAAAAAATTTAACCCAGCAACACAAAGGCATTCAGAGTGCTGTTAAAAATGTCTTATATTTCGGGGAAGTATTTTCATTTGAAGATTGAGCCGAAGCTTCACGTGAAGACTAGCTGTAACTGTCCAAAGGGCTTTCTTTGTAGATGTTGAAGCTACAGGTGTGTCCTGGGCTGTGATGTCGCTTAAACGTATCACATGAGGCTGTCATAAAGTTTCTGTTTTGAAAAAGCACATCCCCAAGAAAACACTCACCGAGTGGCTGTGCACCAGCAGATTGTAGCTTTCTGCCTTCTCGAGATTCACTCTTTCACACGAGTGAGTGACAGCGAGATAAAACGATGTATTGTAGGGTCTTTACCTTATAATGGAACACACCGTGAAGTGACTGTTGTTGTGATTTGTTGCTGTAGAAATCAAATTGAAATGATCTGTTTTCTTTGTGAGAACAAGTTTGAGTTTCAGATCATCACAGTTGGTCAAAAGTTGGAAGTTTTGCATTGTTCTCATTTTCTTCACATCTTATATGAGTCATGACACCTATTGTTCAGGAGAATACTGCAGCCTGTACTCGCACGCTCAGTGCTGGTGTAAATCCTGCCGAACCGTGAACGGCCATCTCTCGCTTCTTCTCCAGCACCTAAAGTCTCACAAAGAGTCTCGACCTTGGCTGTCAGAGACACTGCAAAGCATTAAGTACTACTGAACTCTCCCCTCCTTCCTCACACCCATTCTAAAAACCCTTTAACCTTAATCAACCTTTTAATCAATTATCTCGTCTGATTACACTCCCCTCACACCTCCCACCTAACACACCTCCTATCTTTCCTCTTCGCTATCTCTCCCTGCTCTCCGTTTATTCCCAGGTGGGTTGTACCCTGCAATGTCAGAAGGTGCCTGTAACGATAGAGCAGTTTCTTTGAGCCGCAACCTCCCTAATAGCACAAAGTTTAGTCCGCTAATTAGCCCTTAATGCCATGTCGATTTAAATTAAGCAGGAAGCCAGTTTTACCTAAAAAGATGGGATGTAGAACCCAAGATAGTGCTGTATGTGTGTAAAGGCAACACGAACCTTAATAAAGAACGAGGAAGCCTATTCAGGCTTTTGGTTTTACTTACCTCCATCAATCAGTAGGAACAAAAGAGAACGCAACTGATGTATCGTCATATTAAATGGATTCAAAATGCTAAAGATCTGTTAAATGTACGGATAGGCCTGACCTTAGTCCTAAAGAGGAATCATGCCTGGCTGAATATAGTGGGGGGTGGAGGAAGGGATGGGTGTATGCACTGCTGCCTCCAGTGTGCAAAACATTCCTGTCAACAGGATCAACTAAATAAAGTACTGCCTGAATTTGAGCACACATTTGTTTTTGTTAACAATATGACAAAAGAACATTTAAGTTTTCAAACACATGGAGATTTCCACTATAAAGTCAAATGTTAACGAGTTATCGCGGATCTATATTAGAGCTGGGCGATATGAGATTTTTTCATATCACGATATGTTTTTTTCATTTCAGGCGATAACGATATCTATCACGATATAAGCCAAATAACTATATTTGTAAGATTTAAATGTGCCGTTGCTCACAAGTAAAATGTGAAATAATCAGCAGCTTGTTTTTATTTAAATATTTATTTCCCATAATAAGTTCAACAGGGTAGATGTACTTAAGGAACATGAGACTTTTTCAGATAAATAAAGGCAAATATTGCAAACTACACAAAAGGCAGCCGCTAAAGCGTTTAAGTTTCAAAATAGAACAAACGAAACAGACTAAATTGTCAATTCCACTTAGAAACAAAATATTAATTCTAAAAATAAATCTTAGCTTGTGTTACAGAAGAACAGACAAAATTGACTAACTTTTGTCAATATCAAATAAACTGAGAACTAAAAGGAAATTCTCAATCTCTCCTTGTTGTATAGCTTAGCTTTTCTAACAGTTTTAACAGTTACTTTAGTCTGACAAAAGCCGAATGACGAATTAGCGCTCCCAGTCAGAGACTGAGGCTACGTCCACACGTACACGGGTATTTTTGAAAACGGAGATTTTCAGTTTTCGTTTTAAAAAATAATCCCGTCCACACATAAAGGCAGAAATGAAGGAAAACGCTGCTATGAACATGCCAAAGCAGCAGGTGGCGCTAGATTCCTAACCGTGCAGAAATGTTGGCCAATCAGAAGTCTAGAAGCCTCGGTGGGAAAAAGTAAACAAAGCTGGGGCACAGAAGCAGACCCGAGTCGTATGTGTGGACGGACAGTAACTGTGTGTATATGTAAGCATTTAAACACTGCAGAGAGTAGAATTAACAGTATTGTAGAAATTCATTTCACCGAAACAATAACGTGGCGCACAGTGTGACGCATGCACCAGTTTATTGTATTTCCAGACTTGCTTTCGGCACAATTTACAGTGCACGCTACTCTGTTTTTTGTCAGACTTGAAATAGCCGAAATACCTTCACACTACGGAACTTCTATGGCTCTTCCGTTTGACAATCTCTCCGGCATTGGAACCATCGTCTGTTTTCTCTTCGGTCACGCTCGGTTGATTTTTCTAGTCGGCACACTCATTTCCTCCATTACCCGCTGGCTGCTTCCCAAACAAACACACGTGCGGCTTGGCACTTGTGCTGTACGTAACAAGTCACGCGACGTGACGCTGCGGCTGTGATTGGTTCGGCTCTGCGCTACTTAATTTGGATTGGCTGACCTTTTTTTTTTTTTTTTTGAGGACAAGAGCGGCGAGGTCTATCGCGATAGCTTAATTTCTCTATCGAGTAAAAGTTATATCGCGATACATATCGTTATCGTTCTATTGCCCAGCTCTAATCTATATATATATACTGTATTGGTGTGGCTCCGTTGTATTGGATAAAAAAACCATAACAATAAAACACTTGTGTATAGTTTAGGGGTGCCCAAGCATACATCGAAAGTGCTGCAAGTAATGGGTACTTGAGGTTACCTCAAAAGGCTCTGAGAGGACGCGGTAAACGGACTGGTTCTTATATAGTGCTCGTGCACTCTACTTGAGTACTCAAAGAGCTTTATACATTCATACAAGCACTTTGCTCTACATTTCTAAGTGCTTCTGTCTAATGTTCATGCTCTGATGAATGCATCAGGAGCAACCGTGTATTACACTTGTATGTATTATGTTATATGTATAATGTTCCCAAACTTCGGAGCATGTGTTTCATCACATTTAATCGTAAACTGAGAGAAAGAAAATGTGACTAAATGCCAATGCATCGAGAGGAAATCATCGTTCACAGCATCCTGATGGCTCAAACACGTTTGCTGGTGTGAATGTTTTTAAGTCATTATTTATCTCTTCACTTTGTCCCGACTGCCGCATCTCTGTGACATCCTCTGTGCACGAGTGAGATCCTGCCAACTTCAAGTGGCAAAATGACACTTTGTAAGGTTTTAACAATGCAGAGTCGCATCATAAACGAAGAAGCACACAGTGTCAGCTTTACAGTGTTGTACCTGACACACCCTCTGTGGCTCCAAGTGTCTGCACATCACCGTGACGCATGTGTGCGGCTCGTGTCATCTTTTATGTATTAACAATAATAGCACTGCCCTGTGGGAGGGGGTGACTAATAACTTGTCACTCAGAAAACTTTCTTCTTTCCGTGACTGGTAGAGATGTGCAACTATGATCTCTGAAATAGAAAACCATACAGTAGCTCATTACCACCTCCGTTTGCTGCTTGCACGCTTTCGTGCGTAACAAGTGTGTAACGCTGTCGTGTGTGTTTGTCTTGCAGCACGGTGACGTCTGCGGTGTTCACAGTGGGTGACAATGTGGTTTCAGGAAGTGATGACCGTACTGTCAAGGTGTGGGATCTGAAGAACATGAGGTCGCCTATAGCAACCATCCGCACTGACTCAGCTGTGAACAGGTAGGTGACAGGAGGAGAGAAACTGTAGCACGCGGTGCTGCACGTTACAAACTATGGTGTTAAATTGATATGTTGGCTGGTTGAGCGCTCTGTCAGTGGTTGTCAACACTATAAATTAATTTAAAGTCGTAGATTGCTTTGAGGTTTATTTATTCAATATAAAGTATAAATTGAATTAAAATTTTACAAGTAATTAACTTAGGCTGATGTAGTTAAAGTCAGCATTTTGGGCATCAAATTTTCTTTGTGTATTATACTTTTCTTTATACTTTATGCTTAACAAATGTATTAGAAAACCACCCGCTGTACGGTTTATGCAACCGCTGCTCTAAATTAGAAGTGATGGTAACTACCAATACTTGTAATTACCAGCATGCGCAAGCTCTTTAGTCAAAATGATATTTTTAATGCTAAAATGTAATTACTGTTGTTATCCACGAAATTTGAAATTCACTGGGTTTCTTTTTTTAAAGCTGAAAAAAATAATATAGCGCACTGTTATTTTTGATTAAATGTCAAATTACAGTTATTCACTTGCATTCCTGAATAGAAAAATACATTTTAGTTATTGAATGTTCTTGAGTGAGGTCGCAGATGCAAGTGATGGAAATTAGTTTGATTCAAAGGGTGGCTGGGCTTTCCCTTACAGATCATTTGAGAAGGACTTATAGTAGAGGTGCTGCTCCTCCACATCGAATAGCGCCAGTTGAGGTGGTTTAAGCAGGATGGTTCCAGATGCATCCTTGGCACGTTGTTTCGGGCATGTCCTGCTGGTAGGAGACCTCTGGTCTGAGCTGGAAGAGAGGGTGAGGGAATTCTGAACTTCCCTGCTTAACCTGAACCTGGATAAGCGGCAGAATGGATAGATGGATGAATGTTGCACTTAATTAAGTTTGGACTTCTCAGAGGAGTCCAGTGTTAGGTTTATATTGTTGGATTGTCATTTATGCTTAGAAATATATACTCATATATGCTTAGAGTTATATAATTGATTGCATATTGATTGGATGTCTGATCCTTAGCAGTCTGCAAAGACTGTGTGCCTTCCAGAGGGTTCTGGCATACTTTTTTTTTTTTTTAAATACTTGTGTTTTCTATTAGTGACTGGGGATCTAAAACAGTGTTTCCCAACCTTTTGGAGCCACGGCACATATTTCACATTAGAAAAATCACACCGCACACGACCAAACAAAAATGTCACAAAAAGCATATTGATCATTTTTCCCCACGCACCAGATATAGTGGAATTGGCTCGGTTTGTCCCCAGTGTACCTTTTTGTGCTTTCTTCTACTCATGCTTTTCTCCAGGAACCAGGTCAGACTGACTACTTTTTCGTTTCAAATAACTATCTATTGCAGTGGTTCTTAACCTTGTTGGAGGTACCGAACCCCACCAGTTTCATACGCGCATTCACTGAACCCCTCTTTAGTGAAAAATAAAATAGGATTTCTTTCAAATTCAAGACATACATATGTTTTTTACTGGTGCACAAAATGAGGCGTGCATATCACGGCGGAGGCTCTGCCGAACCCCTGAGACCGACTCACCAAACCCCTGGGGTTCGATCAAACCCAGGAACCACTGATCTATTGCTATTATGCGCTGTGTCGTCTCACAGCATGACTATTTTCTAATTGTTTTTCTTCATCTTCATCTTCTTCAGCAGGTAGTTGTAGTGCCCTCTAGTGGAAGAGAATGTAATTGTTAGAGTGCTACTCAGGTGGAACCCGATAATCTTCCGTGCTGCAGGACAGTGGTGGGGAAACACTGGTCTAATAAACTTGTTAAGCATTGTATGTACTGTTAAGGCAGTTAGATGTTTGTATTAACATGGTTATTGTTCCTTATCTTCATCTTCCTTTAAAGTGCACCACACCACCATTTACCAGACAAGATTGTAAGTGTCATCATTGTGCTGCAAACAGAAAGTGAAAATGTGCTTCAGACGTGGCTAGATTTAAATTCTATTCTTTCAGTAAATCACTGACATAGAGTCGGTCCAGTCAATCAGGAGAACTCGGGTCAGCAGATAAACTCTGGCTCCAGTTTAAAGTGCGACTACATCTGATCTTTCAGGATCAGCGTCTCTGCCAACCAGAAGATCATTGCTCTGCCACACGACAATCGACAAGTACGCCTGTTTGACATGAGCGGGGTGAGGCTGGCCAGACTTCCACGCAGCAACAGAATGGTAAGAGCAGAATAACCTGGACGGGAAGGCGGTTGTTAGCATCAGTTACCATAAACTAAAACGTGTGTGTGTGTGTGTGTGTGTGTGTGTGTGTGTGTGTGTGTGTGTGCAGGGTCACAGGCGAATGGTGTGCTGCACGGCGTGGAATGAAGAAAACCAGTCGTGCAACCTGTTCACGTGCGGCTTCGACCGGCAGGCTATCGGCTGGAACATCAACATCCCCGCCCTGCTGCAGGAGAAGTGATCAGAGTCCCTCCGTGTATAGACGGCGCAGCACACGTCTGCACTGTAACCCGCGGCCTCGCACACGCGTGTTTCCTCTGTCGAGCAGTTTGGTTGTCATGTGCTTCGCAGCTTTCCAGCAGTGAGCTCCAAGTTCAGACAGTAATTGCTCCTCAGTTACTCTCACATAAAAGCCTTTTCATGTCATCTGAACACGCGTGTACGAGGCCACACAGCCGACCTTCTGCGTCTGACCCTTCACTTATTTAGCATGGATCGTGAATTGTGACAAGGCTCGTCCGATCTGTCCGCCCCCAGCCTCCTCTATATATTTCTGACCCGTGTGCCGCGGGGCTGCCGATCACGGCACTGTTGTTTAGTTACTGCTGAATCGTCGCTCTTGCATGTAGATAAACTCAGTTTGCAAATGTTACTTGTAAAGTCACAAGAGAATAGAACCGTTTGTAGAATACGATGTGTAAATAATATATTGTGGCCTGTTTAAAGTGACCTGTGTTGCAGGTTGTTGTTGTTAGCTAATGTGTCTTACAGTTTGGCAGAGACAGTTCTGTGATTCTTTTATTTTATTTTATCCTTTTGGTCAAATATTTGGAAGATTTCTTATCGAAACATATCACAAATCTCCGTCATATCACCTGTGCAGCGAGCGGGCTGCCGGGCCAGTCGGTGAGCGCTTCAAACGGCGTCTGAGGCGTTGTGGGAAACCTTTGACAGATTGAGATTCGCTCCCTTGCCTGTTACCTTTGATGCTTTCAGTTTCACAGCCAGCCTCCATATTTCCAGTATAGTTGAAACTGTAACTCTGCCTTGTTCTGCGTTTACAGTGGATTTTTATTTTTTTTAAACATGTTGCTTTTTTCTGCCTTTTCTGTGAGGATGTAAAGTGTCAAGAGCATAGCAATAATGACTCTGTGAACAGGAATGTGTTGTGCATTATCATATTCCAGTATTCCCTACGTGCTGCTGGTGTCCATAAGCTCGGTATAGACTCGTCCTCTTTAGCTTGCTGCCAGCTCCTGAGCCCTGCGTTGCTGTACTGTGTGATCCTTAAGTGAACTTGTCAGGTCATTTCTGTGCTTCAGTAGCGCTCCTGTCAACATGCTCTCGCAGTTTGTGTTGAGCCCTCAGTCTTCTATAACTTCCTGCATCTTTGTCGCTGGCGGCGCTTTTACTCTCTGCACGGAGCGCTCTTTATCCAAAAACAGAAGCAATAACCCAGCTTGACTTGATGTTTCTGGTGCTCGGAGTGAAGTCCGGGTCTTTCTTTTTTGTTTTCTTCCATTTTGAAATCAGTGACTATAACTTGAAATACACACTGAATCTCAGTTTGACTTCTGACTTGCCTAGAAATAGGCTTAACTGGATTCCAGGAAGCTTCAATTGTTACACTTGTGCAATATTTTAAACATGAAGTCATGCTGTAGTTTCTCACACGTTTAATCGACTTCAGTGCTGTAAAACCCACACAAAAGACTCTGTGTACCTGTGTGACTGCTGTAGCTGTAGCTCGGTGTATAAAGGTGACTTACTGAAAAATCTGGCTTCAGACTTCACTGCTGTTTCTACCCACAACACAAACGGGATGCATTCTGAAGTAGCATGAATCTGAAAGTGTAATAATCTTATTGAAATGCCTTACATTGCATTGAGGAGAAAAAAAACCCGGTGCATGGGCCTTATCCATCCAAGCATCAGTGCACTTTTCCAAATGCTTGTTAAAGAACTAATTGTGTTCCCGAGCACAGCAAAGATAGGATTTTTATTCCTGTTTCATTCAGGGAACTCAATTTGGCGCCCACCGGTATCAATGTCATTTTAATCTGCAGGTAGAACGGCACGGCCCGATTCGTGCCCCGCTTATGAATTTCAACCTGGAGGAAATATGATTTTGGATTGATACATTAAATTATTGCGTGCCAGGCTGTAGGGGTAAAAAAAAAATAGAGTGGATGGGCTTTGCTTCACTGTAGCGAATCATATTCACCTCAAACTTCATTATGTGATCTACTTTGCATACTTTATTGTGACGGGTACGTGCTCTCTTGACACTTTCCAATAAAACGTGTGATTTCCTTTTTCCAGTCTCACATCTCTTTTTCATCCTATTCAAACACAAGTCCCTTGTTCCCTTTTGTTCACTTCAGATGTGTTTTTGAAAGGCGCACTTTATTCATCAGGTAGCTTCGAAAAACAATGTAAAACTGGTGTTGATGAGAACAGATTTAAGAGGTGTGTGGATTTAATGAGACTTTTAATTTGCTTGTTAACTCATTCTTAAAGGAAGCCATGTGGAAGCCACAGCGATGCACAGAGCAGGCATGCAGCTACTTTATTTCTTAGTGTTCAACTTCTTCTATTTCTCTTTTTCACTAATGTCCAAGAACATAAAGTGGATCCGTCTGCTTCTTTTGCTTCCCCAGCTCAACAAGGGGCTTGGCTCAGGATGCCCAGACACCACCTCCTTAACTATATAAAGAAAGAACCAATCAGGAGGCTAATGGAAATCAGAAAATGTTATCAGTGATAACACCAAAGCAAAAAAGCTTGGGATTTGATTAAAAATTCAACAAGTTATAATGATTTAAGTTATGATTATATCTCCAACCAGTAACAATGTGGCAGCCTCTCTGAAGCACACAGTTCGTAAATAAATATGTTTTCATCTACTGAGTTAAGACAACGTTCACCTTAACAAAGTAAATAATATTGGAAACCTGGAAAAGAGCATTTTTATGCTTGTGGGTCCCTCATCTTGAAATCAGTGATTTTCTGATTTGATCCCTGAAATAAAGTCTGTGGATAACACAAACTAAAATTTTTCATATGAAGCTTTCATATTTTTGCAGAAATTAAAGGTTGAGGTCGCGAGGCTGGTTTAGTAAGTCTGGGCAATAACATGTACACTTGAAAAAATAAAAGTGGCATCATTTTGTGAAGATTGTTTTTCTGAACTAAACAGGCAAGTGCGAAAAACTGGTTTCCCACATAGCTCGCAGACATTCATATCTGCAGTACACTAAACTACTATGAGACACAGCTTAAAACTCTGCCACACCTCTGATCAGACACTTATTATGGTCTAGTGTTCAACTTGAAGAAATTAAGTTTGCACGGTTTCCACTGCTCACAAGTTCAGTTTCCTCTGTAATATTTGTTTCTTCTTAAACAACGTTTCAGTGGATGATGTTACCGTTAGCTTTCGGCCTCCGATGGAGGCGTAATGTCCCTCCAAACTAGTTCATCATGTTTTTCCCCAGATTTAACGAGTTCACATGTTCCTGCTAATCTTGAGCCACTTGTCCCTACTTAGTTTTGACATATTGTAACCATCTGTCAGAAACTGAGAACGTCTTTGTCCCAGTGCATTTTTAATATTTACCGTCTACCTGAATAGAATTAAGGATTTATTACATGTTTTATTTCTATTTTAAACAAAATCTTTTTTTTTTAAATCTGAAACTGTTGTAGACCATACCCCACTGGTGTAACCCTACATGATGACACAATATCATGTGTTCTGGTTCCTAGATTTCACTGAGAAGCAGCATGAAACTGGGAGTCAGAATATGCTTTGGACCTTCACCTCTCCGTCCTCGTCCATTAGATTAGAGCTGGCTGGCTGTGACCAGCCGCTGGAGCAAATTGTCAATTACGATGTATATTGTTGAGCACACAGCCGACTCCGTGGCCTTAGGGGAAGGGGTGGAAGCTACTGAGGAGACATGCCTTAAACTCCCTGCACCTCCCCCCTCTTCGTCCTCACTCGATCCTTCCTCCAGGCTAATTTTTGGTGGCTGGTCTGTGTGACACCTGCCACTGAGCTTAACAGAGATTAACCATTTCCCCATGGATTTCCCCTGGGAGATGCAGGAGAAGGGAGGCCTCTTTAATAATAGTCTGGATGCTCTGAGCCTCAGAATATGATGGCACAAAAAGGTGGCCATGAGAAAATGTGAACAGGCCAATATCAGTGCTCAGTATAGACCAAATATTCTCCATCTACCGGGTCAAACGTTCTCTTTCACCCTGCAATCAAACTGACAGTAAATGTGACGAGAAAAAAACTTCAAAGACCAAAATAAAATTACAAGATTTTGAGGTTTTATTCACATATACAGTACAAACATTCACTTTGTATTTGTTACTGAAGTGCAATTTACAGACCTTAGCAGCAATTCTTCATAGACTTTAATTTACATCTTAATTAGACATTTTAGAATCTCTTTCACATCTTTGTCAACTTTGTCTTTTATACTTTTTCTATTTTTTTTTTTACATATGTACACTGTTTGTAGAATATTGCCATTCAGACACAGCCTATATTTATTATATCTCTGAAAATAAATGTGTGAAAATCTGTGTGATGGCTGATGAAGCCACTATCGAACATGGTGCAGAAACGATGACAAACGTCGACAAAGCAAGTCTGAATATGTGGCTTCTCAGAAATTCTAATGTGCAGCGCGATGCGATGAAGGACCAACTCTGTTCTGACACACAGACGGCGTTTACACAAAATCCGAGATTTGAGTCTGCTGCATTTTTTTTTAGCACAGGTAAGGTCTAAAAACTGGAGTGCTCTCACTGAAACTCCCATTAGCCTAGCTTGGATTAACAATGTTGCATTAGCTACATCAAATGTGAGCGCATCGAAGAGGACCTCTTGTGCTTTTCTGTAATGGATGTGGATACTTTTCTAGTGGTTGATGGTTGTATTAAACGTGGCCAAAGTTTTAAATACCAGGGTAAATAATCCCCGTGAGCCAAAAACCCAGGCTTCACACAGAGGCTCAATATCCTGAACATCGCTTTGTATAAAACTGTTTCAAACCTTCCAAATTGAACTTAAGACGAGACATTAAATGGAGTCGAACTAGGGCTGAGCTGTACTTTAGTGTGAAACTGATTTGTACCACAAGAAGGCGTCATGAGTAAATGTAGCCTTCATTTTACACGTTCTTCTTACCCCGCAGCTGTAAAAGGCTGATGACTGAGTATTGTTGTCACCCCATTGGCCGACATGGACCCCCAACTTTGTGAAGACAAGATGTCACCTATGATTTTCACTTGCTACCCGACCGTATCTGCTGAAATTCTTGGACAAGTTCGAATCTCAGTCCGGTCTTTAAGTCTGACGTCATTAGCCGTGTCTGGGCCCAAACTCTGCTGCAGGTCCCGAAGTCAAACGATCACTGCAGCATCACTCAGAGTTGAAAAACTGTCTAAATTCTTTCATCTCTAATAAAATGATCAGCGTTCCTGCTCTACCAGGCGTAACAATTAAGTTTAACATCCAGGCATCCATGAAAACAGAATTTATGAAGTTTAATGGAGTTCAAAGTTAGCAGGAAGTTAGCTAGTTTCCACCTAAACATAATATAACATGTTCTGACAGAACATTCTGAACATTTCTGAAACAAATTAAGACGTACAGCTCTGCTATCACTTCCCACATAAATGAAGGCAGGAAAGCAAACAGAAGTGATGTTTGTAGGGTTGTGCTAGCTGGTATATAATGATATGCTACGTGATCGCTAGCGACACAGCTATGTTAGCAGAATACAAACAGGGAATCTGGAGGATGAACGCTAACGAACGGAGGACTTTTTTCCACTCGATAAAGTTAACGTGAGTGTTCACAGTGGTTAGGGACAAATGCAATCACATGACAGGATGCTGCAAACAGGATGCTGCAAACGGACCAAACGTCAGTCAGGAGAACCACCGAGATAATCCATCAATAGGAGGCTAGACATTCATATACTGCTGCTGCATGGGCTGGGCTGTAGTTGCATCATAAGGTTTTGAAAACTGCGCTTTAAAATGATTAGCAGTAATAAAAACCGAGAGAGGCACAACAGCCTTATTAAATCCAGAGTAGTTTGGGCCCGGAAGCAGGGTTCATCACGCCATCACTTAAAGACTGGATGACTTCGACCTCAACGTCAAGGTCAGAGGTCAAGTTTTCTGAAAATCTTGTTAACGTGATAACTTGAGAAGGAAGTTACCTATGATTGGAGCATTTTGAGGATATGGGTGTAGCCAGAAGGACAAGCTAAACATCAGCATGCATCTGAAACACCTCAGCACAGCCTGGGGGAAATCGCTGCCCCCTGGGGGTGAAAATTCAGCTTCAATTCTGCAGAGGGTATTTCCAAAAAGGAGCTTTAACAGGAGAGGAGGTAGAATGGCTTATTTCAGATAACAACGGGCTGCACTTAGTCCCAGTTTAAGATAAAGATAGAATGGTGTGGCTAATGCAAAGCAAGAATAAAAATACAGAAATGAGCGTAACAGGTCCATATGAAGTTGAATCTATTAAAACTGCCATTACTAAAGCTGGATTTATACACAATGACACAGTTTCCACTCATATTAAGACTTTGTCAAGAAACTTTTAAAAAACCCGGTGCATTCTTCTAGCTTACGGTAACTTTGCCTCCTCTAACATGTAAACACACATCTGGGGCCTGCAGGAAGCGCGACTGACGGTCTGCGTTTTCTCACCGTTTGGACAACAGCAAGGATGAATGGCCTCCTTCTTAAACATCTAACAAGGCGATTATGCTGCTCACAACAACGGCTGCCAGCATGAATGAAAGAATGTGAATACAGTGACTCCACAGAGGTGGTGGTCACTAAGAGTCACCTATAGACGGCAGCTCCAGTGCTATTAATCTTCATCGCAAAGTCCAATCACAACAACACCCAGTCACTCAGTGCTGCACAGGTGATCATAATGTCATTATGAATACGATCATAATAAATCCAGGTTTAGGGAGCAACATAAACCCTGAGGCCTGGTCTCTCAGGCAGGGGTGCATAATTAGGTAAAAGGGGATGTCACACAGTGTGTTTGAGTGCAAACTGCCCAGTTTTTAAGCATTTTGTTAAACACATTTTTATGTGGAGAATCACTTCTGCAGCTTTTTAAAATTTCAAATGTAAGAAGAAACTCTTCCACATGCAGTTTTTGTGTAAAGCCGCCCGTGTGTCCAGTCGTCTGATCTCCAGTAAAGGCTTAGCTCTCCAGCTGTGACACTGTAATGCTGCCAGGACAGGGGCTCACAGCAGGGGCAGGACAAAACACAAGAGCGACCACTAGATGTCACTCTCACTACTCTGAACTGGGCCGCAGCGCTACCTTGACTAGAGACAAAAACGGCAATGACAGAGCAATACGAAGACTATAAACATTTAACTGATTTAAAAGGACAAAAAAAGGAAAAAAATCACGTAAAATGCTGCGTTCATGAAATATGCAAAGACATAAAATAGTGTGAGGTGCAAATTTACAAAAAGAAACAAAACAAACTTCACTCCAAGGTGGTCATGACCACAGAATGACAGCTTGCTCGGTGGCGACAAGATTAGCGATTAAGATGCGTGGAAACGGGCATGAAACCAGGTGGAAAAAAACGAAACAAAACAAAAACTCAGGTCAGGCAGGTCAAAAGACAAAAGGAGGAGAGTAAATACACCACTCCCCCTTCTCCTCCATCACTCCACGCACTCAGGGCAAGCTGTAATGGCTGCGTTTATGTACCTCGCTTTCTCTTTTTACCCAGAGGGGTGAAGATGAGAGGAAGGGAGGGATGGGGGAAAAAAAGGGTGGTGTATTAACCTGTCCTCGTGTCATGTTAAACTCCAAGCGTGGCGGGAAGAGGTGAGGAGAGAAGGACGAGGAGGTGGAGGCAAGGGAGGAGACAGAAAAGAGGGCAAAGAAGGGAGCGACGGAGAGTCAAAGGGTGAGTTAAGAGGAGGAGGACAGAGATAGAACGAGGAAGAGAGAGAAAGGTGAGCTCTGAAGCGACGCTCCGTCCTTCTTTTTCCTCACTCGTTCTTCCCTTCCTCTTTCTCTATCACCCGTCACTCTGACAGGGCCGGTAATTGGACGAGGACCTCTCCCTCTCTTTTTTCCCTCTGCTTCTGTCTGTCTCGCTCTCTCCCCCGTGGCTCTACTCCTCAGCGGGAGCCTTGGGGCCCGGAAATAGCTGATGACAAGATAGTGGCTGCCTTTCATCCCCGCTCAAGGTTACCCCACCCTTCCCTGACAGCCACAGAAGAGCTTGGGGGTGGTGGTGGTGGGTCACATTTAGGTGGGTGTTTGCTTAAACTCGTGTGTTTGTGTGCTTAAAGAACACCAACTCCACCCTCGTGTCCCGTTTCTTTTCAGACGTCCAGTCAACCTTCCGCCTGCCGTCCTGGGTGTACGTGGAGAATGAAATGCAGACACACACACACATGCTGGGCTGACAGCCTTGAGTTTAGAGGTTAAACTGGGTTGTGAAACATAGACTCATTGGACCCTAAAAAAAAGAGATGCTTAAACAAACACACCCTCACACACACTCTCTCTCTCACTCAGTCCGACAGCAGGAACTGCTCCTGCTCTGGGGGTTTTTTGACCCAGGTGCCGAGGCCCATTTCCTGCAGAGACCTGAACCACTGCTGCTTCGCTGTCTGGTAAGGGCGCGCCGCCATCTTGGCCTCGCCGTACATGAGCTGGCGGTCCGCCGAGCTGGACGCGTGGATCCCCAACTGAAGAGGGCGGGGATGACCGGGAGAGAAAGTGATGGGTGGAGAGGGGAAACAAACACAAGAAGAGAGAAATTGAGAGTCAGATAAGAGCGGAGTCAGACGTGAAGACGGGGATGGAGAACAGAAAGAGAGAGAGAAATAAAGCCGGGGCAGAGGGGCGAAAGGTTTAGCGAGCAAAACAAAGCGAATGAGCCGGCACAAATGCATTTGGGTGGGGGCTGGGAGCAGGCGCAGGGTGGAGGGGGGCTTCAACAGCTGTGTAATCTCCCCATTTAAATTTCACAAGCAATTGAACATTCTCTGTGCTTTTTGTGCATTCCTATTGTCACGAGGAAGGGGGAGGTGGGGGGGCAATGAAGATCGGCAGGGAGACAAGTGGGGAGAGAGAGAGGGAGAGAGCAAAAGTTTGTTTTGGAGATTAGTGCGACTGCTCTTGCGTGGCCCCTTATATGCGGCGCGCAGGGAGCACTTAGGGTGGGGGCCTCCTCGAGTACTTCTCCAAATAATTATGGTTTCATAGTCATTATGCTTTAACGGCCGCCATTTGGCGATGCAGGCAGTGTCTGTTACGTAAAGTTTCAGAATGGAAATGAGAGTGCGGCGGGTAAAGATCCGAGCTGTCAGCTTTTTGATAAGCCGCACAGACAGCAGATGTTGCCAGGCAGACAAATGTATCTACGGCAGAGAGGAGATTCCACATTTCCACTGCACACAGCTCTCTGCTTCTACGCGTGTCTGTGCCTTTTGACTGCTGGCATGCATCACTGTAGTTAATGCTTGTGTGTAGCGGCTGTGCGCACGGGATTCCTAATAGCAGTGGATTCCATATTGTTTCCAGCAATAACTGAGCGATGCCTTTGGCTTTGCTGCACGAGAGCACTTGCAGGGCACAGAGCGCTGAAACTTGTAAGATGTGATTATTGTTCAGCCTTATATTAATTAAATAGGACATCGTAATATTTTTCTGGGAACTAAAAGATACAATGTGGGCAGTGTTTTGTTTATTTTTAATTCACTTTTCAATTGGTGGAACTTTATCCACAGCAGACATTTCCGCACATCATAGCAAACAAAAGAACGGTGTAATTATTAGTGTGACGGGCACCGCGTTCCGTTTAGGTGTTTTCTCTAAAACATCGAGTCTAAATGTTTGCTGTGAGAAAGTCCTGCAGAAAGAGTCAGTGATTCTGATGAATCGAATAAAACTGGAGTTAACTAAGCTCATCTGGAGGTCACTGCAGTTCCTCAAATACCCACTTGAGGCCCGAGCTGAGAGTGAACGCTCAACTTTACAAAAGGAAATAAACAGGTTTCAAACTGAAACAAGAAAAATTATTTTTGTGTTTATTGCTAATTTATGTCTTCATAGCAACCCTGAGGTAGCTTATATATATCTCACTGTATTAACTGTATCAAGGCTCAAAGAAATGCTTTATTGCACTGCAGGAGCTGTCTGCTAGGCAGATGATCTGAGTCACTGATCTGGACTGATGTGGTGTTTGTCAAGTAGTTAACGAGCCCGTCATAACTTAAAGACCTTCTAGTACCTTATTATGCTAGTAGAGCACTTCACTCTCTGACTGCAGTCTTACTTGTGGTTCCTCTGGTATTTAAATGTAGAATGGGAGGCAGAGCCTTCGTCTTTCAGGCTCCTCCTCTGTGAAACCAGCTCCCAGTTTGGATTCAGGAGACAGACAGCCTCTCTACTTTTAAGATCAGGCTTGAAACTTTCCTTTTAGATAAAGCTTATAGTTAGGGCTGGCTCAGGTGACCCTGAATCCCCCTTAGTTATGCTGCGATGGGCCCAGGCTCATGCAAGTATTTCTTCTTTGCATTCGGTTACAGCAGATGGCCCCGCCCCTCCCTGATCCTGGTCCCTCTGTGGAGGTTTCTTCCTGTTAAAAGGGAGTTTTTCCTTCCTACGATTGCTAAGTGCTTGGTCATAGGGGGTTTGTCTGATTGTTGTTGTTTTTTTTAACATTATATTGTATTTTGTAGGGCATTTACTATATAAAGGGCCTCGAGGTGACTGTTGTTGTGAATTGGTGTCATAAGGTCTCAGCCACTTGACCTTCGCCACAGGTGCCTTCCCTCACCTTGCGGTACAGTCTGTTCCAGCGGGTGAACAGGGCGTGCTTGCAGAGACGTGAGGGTGTCCCTGAGTCTCGTCTCCGTCCAGTTGCGGTGTTGACCACTTCCAACTGTGCGTCACCCAACGTCCAGTTGACGCTCACACACGACGCCTTCCCCGGCTGCTGATAATCGGCACTGCTCAAGCCTATGTGGAAGACAAGAAGATACAAATGACATCATGACATGTCACATGGTTTTGTGAGTGAAATTTTGCATCTGTATGTTTTCTGAACCTCTGCTTTGTTATTTGGTTTAACCTTCTGCCACCCTCGCCTCACTCTGAGGCTGGAAGACATACAGGTTTGCAGGGATGCACAAAAACGATACGATGGCTATGTAAGTATTATAGTTTTGATACACCTTTAGAGAGCAGGTTGGAAAAGGAATGAAGCACATAAGCAATGTCTTTTTATGCTGTAAATATCATCTCCACACTCTAAGATCGACTGCTGCCTACACTGGACTGTCACTCTGTTCTCCACTCTCTACATTTCTTTTTGAAATAATTAGCCTCGCAGCAAAGCACACAAAGTGATCAGCAGAGGAAAGTGAAAGAGAGACAGCGGTAGATGGAAAGTGGAGGTGAGCGGCGATCACACGGCCTCCGTGGAGAGAATTAGCTGCCTGCACTGAGAACACAGGCGCTGGCAGAGGTGCTGGGCCTGTGGCGGGAACAGAGCTGACAGCAGGGTGAGGAGCAAATGAGGGCTCAAGGCAAAATGTTCCTGAGAGGCCAGCGTGGGCGTTTCATAGAAGCTGCATAGGAGTTTGGATTCGCACCCGATTGTACAGCCTGAAGCAGGAGAAAATGTTGAATCTAAGCGACACTTTCTGGGGCAGAAAATGTAACAAATATGGAGTGCCAAACTCTGCGTTTCTTCAAAAGGCCACTTGAGGCTGGGTACAAAAAGCAAGTCAATCCCCAGAGACTTCCAAGTTAAAATGCCAATTTTTACTGCAGAAATAACTATATTTAAATCCTGGTACAAGAAAAATTTTGATCTCTATTGCTAATATGCCTTTCACACAGTACGGGTGTGGATTGCTTTACAACTTAACCATTAAATTATCTCATGTATTAAAGATTTGCAGAGGGTGTCAAATTCTCACCACTAGATGTCAGTAGATTGCAGATTGCGGTTAACTGAGTTCTGTTTTTGTACCCCTCCCAATTCAAGTACATAATCCTAGCTGCTATGTTTCAGTCAGCCAAAAGAGATCAAAACTATATTTAGATTATTCCACATAATAGTTGTGGCCAGTCGGCATATTTCTACCAGCCTACCGATCAAATCCAGTTCTAAGGAACACTTCCAGCCTGCTGTTTACCTCAGCTGTCAATGCAGAGTGAGAAGTGTCCACCTTTATTTACTCTGGAAGAGGCTGTAAAACTTTCTGAAAGGATCCGGTACAGGTCAATGAGCCGGAGAAGCTCTCTTTTGATCGATGACAGTCATACTGAAGTGAGTTGTTAGGTAGCAGTGTTGTTTTTGCTGCCGTTGGCTGCAGTTCGTTCATGAAACTTTCTCGGAAGTAGATGTAACAGTTTGACTGAGGCATTTAGCAAATAAATCCTCCTACAATGTGACAATATAAACAAAATGTTTATCAGAAGGAAAGAAAAGGAAAGGATACTCGGGTCTAATGTGAGCTGGCATAATGTTAGCTTATAACCAGCTGTTGTTGTAGCCTGCTCTTCCCAAGAGTTGGGAGTTCGCCTTGTAATCGGAAGGTTGCTGGTTCGAGCCCCAGCTTGGACAGTCTCGGTCGTTGTGTCCTTGGGCAAGACACTTCACCTGTTGCCTACTGGTGGTGGTCAGAGGGCCTGTAGCGGCAGTGTCCAGCAGCTTCGCCTCTGTCAGTGCGCCCCAGGGCGGCTGTGGCTACAATGTAGCTTGCCATCACCAGTGTGTGAATGGGTGGGTGACTGGATGTGTAAAGCGCTTTGGGGTCCTTAGGGACTAGTAAAGCGCTATACAAATACAGGCCATTTACCATTTTAATTAGCACTTATCCATGTCTGACCGACGCACCCACACAGTTCACAGATGTGAACTAAACTAATTTGTAGTAGCTGATAAATTTGTACTCCAAACATTCTGCCTCTAAAAACCGACATGACAAAGGCCAACATGCCAAATGCGAGACCTCACATTGTTGGTCCACAAACAAATGGGTGCCTCAGCCATCTGTCATACGCAGTCTGTGGTTAAATCACATAGGACAAATGCCTCCTAGAACTAAATTTTGATTGTATATTTGTATGTACACTAATTGAGATCATGTGTTATCCATTGATAACTGCTGTATTTTATGTAAAGCTACCTTTAAAGAACTGGAAGGCTTTTCTGGACTACTACAGAAGCATACTGGGCCCACTCCCTATGTAGATAGAAGAGATGTACTTAGAGGCGATTATATGCTAATGAAAAATAAAATCAATGCTGTATTACTTTTCTAGGAATAGAGCCCTGTAAATTCTGCACACTGGAGCATTAATAATCACAGCTATAAGAATCGCTGTCTTTGATTCCAGCTTGAGTTATTTATTACATCATGCAACATTAAAGGCTCCCCTTATAGAAAATCAACGGGCAGAGTCTCTGTGACGGCTGAATAACAGTTGCTTCTGATCTCATCACCTGACAGACAGCTTGTTATATTACAATACCAGATCTACAATACCACAATACATGCCTGCAGATCATTTCCTCCTTTTCCACACTGATTTTCCTGTCTTCACTCTTCCATTTACCAATCTCACCTCTCCTTTTCTGTTGCTCCTTGGAGCTGGAATGAATCGCCTGCCACGGTAACAATCCTCCGTGTCTCTTATGTATTACCCATCTCTTCTCTCTTGTGCAGACGCACCTCTTTGAACAAAAGACCCTCCTATCCATCCTGCTTTTTTCCACTCCTCTCGCTCCATTCATGGCTCATTTCTTCCCTTCAATGGGCTTGACTCCTCTGTTTCTGTAATAGCCAATTTGATGTTTCCTCCATTGAGGACTTGATCAATTTCTCTTCTGGGAAGTGTTTGGCAGACATGAAAAAGGCAGAATTAAAGCCTTTGGTTATGGGATTCAGAACTGTACAGTACACACAGGAGCAGCTTAATATCTGAGGCTGCTGTGCGTTCATGTGTACACAGTGCATCTATCCTGCATTATTGTAGTACTGCAAGGCTGTAAATGTGTGCCTTGTTGGGTGGAGAAGAAGTGGAGGAGAAGTGAAGCAACAGGTATGTGAAAAGAGGAACTTACTCATTTTCTGTGTCAACGACTGGATTATAAATGAACAGTTGCTGGCTCAAATCCTTTAAAACACTTTCTATAAACATAATTTAAAGACAAGATTTTAAAGAAAGGTAAGCCAAGAAAAGGGAAAATGCAGATTTTAAATTGATTTCATTCATTACGGGAAAAAAAGCTATCAAACTCTATTTGCCCTATGTGAAAAAGTAACAGTCCCCCTTGTTAACTTATGAATTCACTGTGATTAACCACAGTTTTTGGAAAGCTGAGTTCAGTTTACTAGCCACACCCAGGCCTGAGCACTCGTTAACCTGTTGGATCAGGAAATCCTTTAAATAGAAAGTCTTTGTCAAAGCGAAGTAGACTAAAATATCTCAAAAGTCAACACAACATGCCAAAATCTAAAGCAACTCAAGAACAGCAGCGTCAGTCTGGAAAGGGTTACAAAGGCATTTTAGGACTTTGGAACTCCAGCAAATCAAGGCTGGAGGAAAACTGGGGAAAACTACGAACAGCTGGAGTGGCCTAGTCAAAGTTTGGACATAAATCCAATTGAGATACTTATGCATGACCTTAAACAGGGATTCATGCTTGAAACCCCTCCAGTGTGGTTAAAGACCTGCAAAAAGACCAACCATGGTACATGCCCACCTTCATTGGCGTCTTAGTGTGGTAAAGTTTGCAAAAAATCAGCCCCAAAGCATTAGGTTTCCACCTCCCTGCTTGACTGTGGGGACGGTGCTCTTTGGGTCACACACAGCATTTCCCTTCCTCTAAAAATGAGACATCAAGTTGACGTCAAAGAGCTTGATTTTGTTTTATTTGATCCCTGCAATTTCTCCTAAGCCTTCTCATTTAGATGTTTACTGGCAAACTTAAAACGGGTATGTACATTTGCCTACTTAAGCAGGGGGACCTTGTAGGCACTGCAAAATTTCAGTCCATTATGGTGCAGTAGGTTACCAATGTGGTTCGTGGTGATTGGGGTCTCAGCTGAGGATCTGTCACCTTTCTTATGATCATCCCATGAACCATCATCTTTCAATTTCTTCCATTGCCGAATGAACACACCAGGAGTTGTCACCTTGTTACCAAACTTCTTGCTGATGGTCTTGTAGCTCAGTCGAGCCTGCGCAGATCTGCAGTCACTGATGTCTTTCGACAGCTCTTTGGTCTTGTCCATGGTGGTGGAGAAGATGGAATGGAAGAAATTGATACTGTAGACAGCTGAGCTTTATGCAAATAATGAGCTGAGATCAGGAGTATCTGTGATTGATTGATTCATTCATTCATTCATTGACTGCAATCTGTGTGCCACATGGACATATAGCCAATCTGTGGAAGCCAGAATAGTAGCTGGGTTGTCAGAAATCAAATACTTATTTGACTCAATGACATGCAGATTAATTTATAATTTTTATGTAATGTTTCTTTTTTTAAAAAAAACTGATTTTAGGTTGATATTCTGTCTCTTAATTTCTTTCCCCAAAAAATAACAAATAAAAAATAGTAACTGATCATTTTATTGTAAGTGAGCAAACTTATAAATTCAGCAGAGGATCAAATGTTTAACAGCACCACTGATGGACTGCCGATGATTACTTGATGTTAATATGTAATGAGTAACTGATTACATTTTTCAAGTAACTTTCCTCACAGTGACATCATCTTAATGCAAATATGTATCAGACCTCAGAACAGCAAAAGCTAAAATACGAATTTCAACACGTGGAGAAAAGAGGGTGTAGCTGTAAAACATGCATGTGCACCGATCTATCTGCAAAGCTCCAAAAATGGAGCACGAACATTATTAATGTTTCCTTTATCTGCTGTTGTTCCGATTCCTCTTATCCCGAAACAACAAAGCCCCGCCACAGTTTGCGTTCGCTCAACAGCAGGACGAGGAGTGAAGGACAAGTCGGTCCATCGATGCGTTTGGCCCTCAGGGTTCAGGTGGAGCCGCTTTGGCTGTGTGTGATAAGAACGGGCCCTGCGATCCCCAGGAATTTCTTCTGGGGGTGTCGCTTTTAAATAACCCTGGACTCACAATAGCCTGGGAGCTCATCAGAGGCAATGAAAGGCTGGCGGAGGAGATGAGAGGAATGGGAAGGGGCGATACACGTGCAGACATCTGAATGCGAGCGAAGCTCTGCGTTTCTTTACTCCCGCCCTGCCTTGCTGTCTCCCCTTGTTTTCCTCAGCCTGTCTGTCTCTCGGTACGAGCTCCCTCTCAGATTGAATGGCTGTCCGATAAGGGCTGTGATTACATTGATTTGGCGTAGGGCCATCTCCACTCTCTGTCCATCTCTCTCCCTGCCTTCACCCTTCAATAAACTACTCATAGTACTGCAGGTGCAAAGATCTGACAGTCTGAGACACACACACACACAGAAAACACACAATCACTGTTAGAGAGGACGACAGAGCATGTGCAGGAAACCTCAAGAAATGGCGTAAAGGACATTCGACAGCATTAGTATTTAACTGGTGGGAAAAAGAACCTATAACAGTCATTAAACACTCTTTGCAGCTATGATAAAAAACGGGATAAGGAAGAACGATGAACAAAAAGATCAAACCTGACCACAATTTTCCAAATATTAACCGCAGCTTGTAATATCTAAAAGCAAAGACTCAAATGACTCCATTTAAAAAGCCAAATCATGAGAAATGCTCGCTGAGGCTGCGGTCTGAGGGTTCAGTGATAAATTCATCCCAGCAACCATCACCAGAGGACATTTCAGCACAATTATCAATCTCGATAAGGACGGGCTTCAGAAAATCTTCGCCACCAAGGCAACCAGAGAGCCCCTGCGCCCTTCAAGAAGAGCATGCAAAGCCATGTATAGTAGATATGGAGATGTTAGCCACAGAGAGCTGTTGATATGATATAATGTGTTTCCCTGTGCGTGCCTGTCGCTCAGCGGCTCTGCCTGGCCTAGATCTGAAGTGATGGCTGATGCAGTTTCTACCAGTTGGGTGTCATTCACATCCTCTTCCAGCATTCATCCTCACTACAAACACAAGCCTCGAGTCTCAGCGGAGCCCTGGAAGCAGACGCGCCAAACAACTTCTTAGTTTTTGCTTGTCTGACTGGCAAAATGTAAGTGTAGAGAAGAAGTGGTGTACGAGTTTGCTAAGAGTGCGAGAATGTGTGTTTGTGTGTGCGTGAGAAGGGGGTGTAACATATGATCTGTTATGTTGCATCGCGCCTGTAGCTGACATTCCTTAAAAAGAATACGTGAAAACAGAGTACTGTACACGAGGACATTTATGTAGTGCAGATCTCTAAGCATGTGTGGGTAAGTCGCTATATGAAGGCAGGGTGAGAATAGAAAGCAGACTGTAAGCTGAAAAGAGGAAATACAGAAAAGGCTGAAAGTGATCCAAGCACAGAATACATGTTTAGTGGGTTTTAACAGTTTTGGTGAGTAGGCTACAGGCTGGTGCTTGTGTTTAAGGATATTTTAGGGGTATTCCCAAGAAACAACCTGTTGTTTCCGAAAGTGAGTTAATCCACATTGAAGATCTCTTTACAGGAGACTCAAACATGTACTTTTAGTATCCAAAGTAATATCAGAATAACTTGGGAGCTATGAATGTACTTTGCTAATCAAGCTAGCTAGCTTCTGCTCTTACACTTGAAAGAGGAACCTACATGTTTATCCTACCATAGACTTTAAAGTTATCAATAAAGTTAATGGACTATTATTTTGAAGCCTTGGTTTTGTCATTTTGGCCCACAAAACACTGGTTTTGAAACACGATCTGACTGTATATGGATGACAGGGTGTAGGTGGAGAGGACTACAGGCATAACCCAAGAACACTAGGCTGAACATAGCCCACCTAACAGGACAGTCAGTTTATCCAATTTAAATCCCACTCTTCAAGTCTCTATCCTGTTTCTGCTGGCGTGCCCCAGGGTTCAGTATTAGGGCCTCTTTTATTCATTATCTACATGCTCGCTCTTTGCCAAATATTTTGAAAATATAATATCAATTTTCATTGTTATGCTGATGACACCCAGCTCTACATTTCCTCCAAACCTAATTCATCCCTTCCACCTTCTCCCTCTTGAACTGTCTTATGGAGATCAGATCTTGGTTCTCCTCCAATTTTCTCAAACGTAACGGTAATAAAACAGAAGTGTTACTCGTTGGCACAGCCTCTACCTTAACCAAATCTCACAGTTTCTCCATTAATATTGAAAATCCCCCATCCTTCCTTCCCCGCAGGTAAAGAGTTTGGGTGTCATACTTGACAGTACTCTCTCATTTCAGTCTCACATTAATTACATAGCCCAGTCTGCATACTTTCACTTACGTAACATTAACCGACTTCGTCCCTTCCTTATTCCCTATTCCCCATCCTTGTCCATAGTCTTATTACTTCCCAGATCGATTATTGCAACTCCCTCCTATTTGGTCTCCCCAGTAAGTCCCTCCATAAACTTCAACTTCTTCAGAATTCTGCAGCTCGGGTCATAACTCGTAACTCCCCTAAGAGACTATATAACTCCAATTCTTCAACAGCTTCACTGGTTGCCCATAGAAGCCAGGATAAACTTTAAAATATTAGTTCTCACGTTTAAGTGTATTCATAACCTTGCCCCTCCTTATCTCTGTGATCTGCTTCATATCACTACAGTTTCCCGCTGTCTCAGATCTTCATCTGCCACTCATCTTCAGAATCAGAATCAGAATACTTTATTCATCCCGAGGGAAATTAGGGGTTACAGCAGGCAGCACGCTAATGGCGCATGCGCACTCACAAAGGAACCTTCTGACCAACTTTACACAAACATCACATTGGGCAGACATGTCAGAAGGTAGGCTGATAGGAAAAAAACAACGAAAATACACTACATGAGGTAAGAGGAGGAGAAAAAAAAACTCCACTCAGACTGAGCTCCTAGTGGGAGAACAGTTTGATAAAAGAAAAAACACCTCAGCACAAAAGCACATGACTATCAATACACCATAGAAACACGAGACAAGCAGAGTTGTTCCTTCTGCTCGTCTTATCACTATGGGTCACAGAGGAACTCACTTCCTTCAGCCTTAAGAAATATAGATCACAACTCAAAGCCAACTTGTTTAAACTGGCTTACTCTCTTTAATACAGATTTTACTTGCTGGCAAATAGTAGTTTTTTTGTGTGTGTTTTTAATTTTGTTGTTTGTGGCTGTATTTTGCTGGTTTCTGTATTTTAATTTATTTGAATCTATTTTAATCAAGTGTTTTATTGATGTCTTTTTCTCTTTGTAAGGTGACCTTGGGTTTTAGAAAGGCGCCCTCAAATAAAATGTTTTATTATTATTATCATTATTATTATTATTATAATGCTAACACTGAAATTTTAAAATGCAAAGTCCAAATCCAGTGGGCTACATTGGATTAGATCCCCCACATCAAGTATTTTTTTCCATGTAGTTTTCAATTATAATGAAAATCACAATCTTGACATTTGGGACCTGTTTAAAGCAATGCCACCCAAAGAAGCTCCAAACTTAAAGCAGACAAAAAAAAAACAAAACCCTCAGACCTTTATGTGCTACATCAGAAGCAAAAAGTAAAAGTATATTGAAAAGATTTTTTTACTGTGTCACTTTCTATTGTGTGGAGACTTCCCAAAGTGCATAGAGTGTATTTATGAGTGTATTTTACAGCTACTGCCCAGAGTTGCTGTGTGGCTGATTATGTTGTGGTCATACCGCTGAGCAGGGGCTGGTTGCGTCTGTATGTGGCAGGCAGTGGGCCCAGGCGCTCCTGACGCTGGTTCAGAACTCTGCCCAGATGGCCCGTGTGACGCAGGCTGCCAACGGTCATGCTATGCAGGTACACTGGTTCCACAAAATGGCTCAGCAATGCCCCCTGCAGGCCAAGGATGTTCCATCTAGGGGTAGGGAGGAGGTGGGAGGAAGAAAAGAGAGAAGAAGTTAAGGAGGGAAGAGAGGAGAAAGGATGGAAGGAACAGCATTCGTGAAAACGTCGGCGAAGGTGTGAGTGTAGGATGAGGTGTGTGGGTGAAAGGAGAAACGAAACACAACAGTTGGCCAAAGATACGAAATAGAAGGAGGAGATGGAGGGGTGGAGCGGTGGATAGAGAGAGGCAAAGTGGGGAAAACGAGACAACGAGGCAGGTGTGAGAGCTTTGATGACAGGTGGAGACAATTTGATCATTATCTCGATGTGGGACGTGATGAATAGCAGCAAGTGACCACACACGCTCTTCATGCATAAACGTCCTCTTCCCCCAGAAACACAAACCGTCATCACCAACAACAACACCGCCAAAGGTCAGTACATCAGCATTCATTACCTGGAACAACACATTACCACGTGTGCATTCATCAGTGCCACGGAGGTTAATACACTGCAGGGCTGCAGGAAAGCCTCAGTCGACTGCTCGCTGCACGCGGATCTCCTTGTGGTTTGTTTAGCGAGCCACAAGTGACACAAAATCACTGTGGGGCTAATCCCGCAGGCCACGTGGGCACCTCAAAGTGTAGCCAGCAGCAGATGCTAATTTATACATATAGAATGATAATTAGCGTGTTTATTATAATCCCTGCCCTTCATAAATGAGGAGGAATCCTGCTGTTTACCTGAGCTGTGCTGGAGTTACATCGGAGGCTTCTAATTTTTACATCACTGTTCTTTTTGTTAATCAATGTCTCCTTATCATGGATGCAATTACACCCCGCATCCCCCCACCACCCCTTCCCAGCTTAATAATCACTCATTACAGCTTCCTTTGCTTCCCCAAGCAGTCAATTAACATCACCGGCTTTCTGGGAATCACTTAAATGGGCTCACAAAGCAGCAGCCCGCCCGCCTCTGCTTTACCTGCAATCTGTCACCAAGATCTGTCCTTCCTTCCCAAACAGAGAGGAGGAATTTTGTTCAAAAAGCAACGCGCGCACGCCCAAACAGAAAATACTTTAGCCTGAAATATTAATTTACCCAGAAAGCGACACCGTGAATCAGAAACATCTTCTAATCTCATGCAAGAAAAGACAGCCATCTGGCTTGGGCGTGTGAATCTAGAGAGAGGAGAGGGAGAGGACCTCCTCTTTCTCTCTCTCTCCCACCCTCAGTAAACGCCGACCATTAAAGTAATGTGTTCATCTGCATAAAACTGCGGTGGAATGGAGAACATCATCGTTATATGAAAGCCATTTAGGCCCCTCAATTAAATCCAGCTGTCGGCTTCGAATCAAATATTAGTGAAGAATCTTCACCGAGGCCCCGGCCTTAAGAAAACACGACGACAATCGGCGGGCGATGCAACGGCCACTGTTATCAGCTGTGTTTATGATAAGAGCAAAGATCCTAATATCCCCTCTGGTCAAAAGCTGAACTAACGATAATAAAGTGCAGGAAGTGGGAGGAAGTGGAGGGGAATAAAAAAGTAATGGGAGGTTGCAAAATGAGCGTGACAGAGGACAAAAAGAGTATCCAGGGGATTGCTTTAAGATTGCAGTGTGTGCTGGTGTGTGTGTGTGTTCACTCTGTAGCTCTAAGCTCCTCTCACTTCCACCTTCCACTCCTGACCTTGATAAACTGGCCCTCTGTGACCCACTCAGTTTAACGATGGCCACCGATCATTTACAGCGATATAAAAAAAGAGGAAAGAGGAAGCTGTGGAGCAGTGAGAGCGCGTCTGCTGTCTGGCCGGGCGGGATGTGGTGAAGAAGGTGGTGAGCGGGTGGGCGGTGGGGGAGGAAAGCAGGGTTGTCCCTTCTCCCTCCCCCGTCACTCTATTTTTTTGTAAAGTAATTGCTTTCACCCCTGTTGGTGACCTGGGTAGATTTAATCACACCATCTCCACCCCTGGCCAACTGAATCAAATTGGTCAAATTAACAGCGGCTACACAGGAGAAGGGTTCACCTCTCCGCTCGTGCGCTCTCTCTTTCTCTCTGTGTCTGTGACACGCGCGCGCAGCAGCGGCTCAGCTGTAGTCCTGTACGGCTCAGCTGGCACAGCGTGGTGCTTACTAAGCTAAATTCACGGGTTCGGCTCCTGTTGAGGCAGAATCGTGGCAGAACAACTGAGACTATATTAAAAATTGATTTCAGATATTTCAGAGAACGTCAGGTGTAGAAGAGAAGAATTACAATTGTTGAATTTCTTTACTCGGTACAGCGGTGAATGTTTTTAGCCGTGCTAGCAAATCTGGAGTATTTCAGTGGGAAGGAATGGCTTTACTGGAGACAATCAACTGTTTGTGACATGTAAAAAGTAAAGAAATTTGTGTTTGAGCGATTATTACTTTGTTGTAACGATGCTTCTTGGCAATAAATCTTATCATGTGTGAAAGTTTATTTTTCCTTAAATGGTGCCACATTTGTAAGGGAAATGCATTTGTTGGTTGCTCCCATGAAAAACTTGCCAAATTTCTCTGCCAATGCCAAACAGCTTATTCGGCTACCAAAAGCCTCTTCGTGGCCTAGGTTCAGTAAGATGCTGGAAACATTCCTCAGAGATTTTGGTTCATGTTGACCTGACAGCATCACACAGGTGCTTGCAGATTCTTCAGCTGCACATGCATTTAGCAAATCTCCTGCTCCCCCACATCCAAAAGGCGCTCTGCTGGACTGAGATCTCAATGAACTGCCTGTCATGTTCAAGAACATTTGAGCTTTGTGACACAGCATTTTATCCTGCTGCAAGCACAAAGGAAATTTCTGGCACAACTTCACCTGCTTCCAAGGTGCACTGGGGAAGAGCAATAATCTAAAGAGGCCGAAGCTCCACCACTAGTGGTATGAAGAATGACTTTATTACCCGATCAACGTGTTTTAGCCTGTGGCCTCTGCCAGGCCATCCAGGTGGTGTATAAAGGAGGCAAATATCCCCACACTACTGCACCACCATCAGCACAGGATGGCTCCATGCTTTCATGATGTTTATGCAAAATTCTGACCCCACCATCTGAATGTTGCAGCAGAAACTGAGCACAGCCATAATAATAACAGATTTATTTACTATTAGAATCATTATAATCACTTATCACCTCTAATACCACCTCACCACTTTAAATTTGCAATGTATTTGGAAATATATTTAACATTATTACGTTTTTTGAATATGTGTAGCAGCCTCCAGTGTGACCACACTTAAGCCTCCACTCTTCACACAAGGACAGCGTGAAGCTGGAGGCAGAAGTGTAAAGCTGTCCTGATGTATCGTGGCCATCTGTCCTAAACTGGCCTGACAACATGTGGACATGGGTTCTATAGTAGTTTTGCTCTCTCATCATATATTACTGAGTCACTGAGTCTGTTTTAATCTAACACTGTTGTGCCAGGAATAAGAGAAATCAATGAATTAGAAGTGATTAAAACCAGTTTTCAACTGTAAACTGCTGCCCTCTAGTGGGCTGTGACGGCACTACAGGTCAGAGATGGGCAGTACTGGTATTGGTATCGATACTGATATTGATATCAGATCGATACTGCGAAAGTGTCAATACTTTGTTTCTATCCTTTAACTTAGGTACATAGCCCAATAAATTGTATTAAATATTTTTTTAGAAAAGAAAAAATTTACATCAAACATGTTTAATGAAACGTGTCAGTGTTGACTGACGATTGATGTCTATTTTATTTATAGGCTATAGCATGATAAACAACAAAATCTGACCAAAAGCTTATTTACATCCTAGGTCTCAAATACACATAAAAAGCCTAAAAGTGTGTTTTATTGTTTTAACTTATTATTACGGAAAGTAAAAATCATCACAGCCATTTTGTGCTCAAATTGAAAATTACACATCTCATAAATCATAACTTGGTCTTGGAATTGGGCATTTTAAAGTATCGGTACTGGTATCGGCAATAGTAGCCCTGTATTTACTTGGCATCAGATCAATGCTAAAATTTGCAGTCCAGAACCAACACTTCAGGTGGGCTAGGTGAGTAATCTAATATTTACAATGAAGACCATTTTAATTGTGCATTAATTTTCATTTATTTGACCAGTTTTTGACATGAGGTCTATTTTCTATTTCACTTAATTGTTTGGAAATTGTAACTGACAGAAGAATTCATCAGTTTTAGAGAAATGGTACTGAAAAGGTGGCAAAAGAAAAGTCTTTCATGGCTAATTATCATCAACAAGCAGCTCACAGCAACAGCAAAATTAATCTATGAAAACGAAGAGAAGTAGCAACAAAAAGCGAGCACCTATTGTTGGTTTTTACAAGTGTGAGAACAGAAGACGGGTAATTACGGGTTTGGGCAGACCACAGAGGTTTCTCTGTCCCTAAAGTGGGCTGCAGAAGCCTTGAGTTTGGAATATTAGTCATAGCAGCCTTTACCAACTATACACCACAGTGTGTAAAGGATTGTATGACTAATACGTTAGCTAAATAACAGGCAGCACTGCAGATCTAAACAAAGCCGCGATTAATACACTAATTCATTAGTATGGGATTAGCTATTCAAGTCACATATGGGAAATCAATAGTCACCCCCCCCCCCCCCCCCCCCCGGACTACAAAAGATTTCTCACTGTGCACAGCTCATGTTAACACACCATCCCACACACACACACACTGATGCATTAGGTAAATATCAGAGAACCCTCTCCTTACATCACATCTAAAAGTGCTTTATTTAAACAGAGATCTTTCCTTCTCATAAGGAAGCTAATCTCCTAATAAGGTTAACCTTTCCACCAATCACTTTAGCTTTCATTTCTTAAGTAGACCAGACATCTCCCGGGTGAAGGGGGTGAGCTGTTTTTTTTTATCTTTTCTTTTCTCTTTTAAACGAGCACAATCCATGCAGTAATAACTGCAGTGCTCACTCATATAATTCGATTATGATTTCAATAAATGAGGCATAAAAACAAATTATGAGTCAAAGCTGCGAACTGAACAAAAGTAGCAATTTTTGAAAAGTGTATCTATCACCAAAAGTCAAAACTAAAACCTGTGAGACAAACCTACTTAATCTCAACAAGAGTGGGCGAGGGCAGCGAGGGAAAGCTCTGCCAAGGAAGCTCACTCTCTGGCCAGAATGGACTTTTAAGGCAACAGTATTGTATTTTGTATATATTAATTGTTTTCTTTGTTCTTTCGAAACATACTTGAACAAGTTTGTAATGCAGGTAAAAATCAGATAAGAACAGCATGGCAGCTGTTTACAGTGATTACACAAACATTATGTATGTATAATAACTGGAAATGAATTCCTTGAGCTCATTAAATTATATAATAGTACAGAATATTTCTAACTAATTAATTATTCTCTTTTTCTTGAGAATACTTGGAGCCAAGTCGAAAGAAAAAAATGAGGTCAGAGGTCAAATGTGACCCACTTGTAAGAATCATAGTTTCAAAGTTATAAGGCTTTTTGTTGACAAATAAATCATTAAGTTGATCTTGAAGACTTTGGCGGATATAAACCAAATTTGATTGGCTTGTTAACATGACACCACTTGACATGCCTACAAGGTTTTACAGGAATTGATTCAAAACTTTTCAATCTATCGTGTTTACAGACAGAATGATGGCGCGCATGCAAACACAACCAAAACCACAACCTCCTTGGTGGATGTAAAAAAAGAATGGATGCAGGATATGTGTGTGTTATTCTGGACACACACAAGAAAATGCGACTTTAAGCGCAGGAAATGTTGGGAACACGTGAGCGCACTGACCTGGTGAGCTTGTCTGTGCAGGACATGGTGATGAGATGTTCACCCTGAAGGACACCGTCCCAGGTCTGGGCGGGTCCCCGGCAACGCACCGGCACCGTCCCCTCGCCTGACTCGATTTTAGTCCGCAGGTGACTCCGATGCTTCCTCATTAAGTGTCTGCTGCTGTGCACTGAAAGAATAATGCGCACGATCGCAGTTTTACTACTTTACAAAATCATTTCTTACTACACAACGCCAGCCAGCGTCATGCAGTCTGCCAGTACTGAAGTTGCAGATCTCATCTCTCAGCAGTCAAGAGGGTTTTCCAATATGTCTTTAAATACATTACATGCAAATATACAGCACATCTTAAGTAGGAGTTGAATTGTTTGCATGAGTTGCAAAGCTCTCAGCTGTTACAATCTGTGTGTATGAAGCTGTGTACTTTCAAAAGGTATAACAGAAAAAGCAGATAAACAAGAAAACATTACTGATATGCAAGTTTAAAGTTTGGAGTAGGGAATTAAACGTATTAGTTTGCAACTGCCTGCTTCCTTACTGCTAATGAAGCAAACACGTGACTGGACTGTTTATGAATGCGTGGGCTGTGATTTTTGGGAGGGAGGAGGTAGCCTTCTCCCTGGAGCGATGCCCTTTTGAAAGTTTCTATTTTATTTTATTCAAACTGACAGAGAAATCCTTGCTTTATTGACACTGTTAGCAAGAGCGCAAGTTCCTTGATCCATTTAAGACAATTTCACCTAGTTTAGCGTGGGCGTGCAGTCTAGCATGACCTCCACAGGTGCTGACAGTGGTAGTTAAAGTCAAATGTTTCTTACTGTTTGGATCATGCCTGAGTGCAGTTTGCATGTTCTCCCCGTACCGCTGTAGCTCTCGCTGCGTGTCATCCCTGTGACACTCTATAGCAATATATACGCCTTCGTTGCACTCTGACCAAATGTACATATGCAATCGCTGTTTTGGTTTCCTTTCTTGAACTTTAAACCCCACAGTGACACGCTCTTCCTTTTCCTCTCTCCTCCTCGGCTGATCTGACAGCAGCTAAAACTTAAGCGCCGACTTCTAACTCAGAAATGTTTAAGAACTGTCAGGAAAAGGTGCTCGGTAATTTTGTAATCTGTGAGAGCGCACAGAATTACATTTAAAAGGTTTAATGCCTAAAAAGTATAAAAGCTCTCTCTAATGACAGCCTTTCTCCTTCTTTCTTTCCGTCAGTGCTGGTTTCATGAAAATTTCACTGCGCTGTAGCATGTACTCGCAGAGCTTAAAAAAGCAGCGTCAGTCAGCGAAGGACCAGATTACATTTCTGAACTCGTAGGCCACCAGAAAACTGCTGGGCAAACCATCTAAATGAATATACAATTTATATTCAGTAGGTAAGCAATAAAATGTCATCTAGTCAGCACGGTGCAACTGAAAAGAGGCCAAAGACAGAATGTGACATGAAAAGGATGGCAGCTTCTTGTGAAATAATACAAGGAGAGCGGTGGCTTTCAGAAAGTCTGCCAGAGAAAATGATCTCTTTATAATGTAAGACACTGTCTGAGAAACTGAGAGAATGGCAGCAGTAAAATGGATTATACAGTGGGGCAAAAAAGTATTTAGTCAGCCACCGATTGTGCAAGTTCCCCCACCTAAAATGATGACAGAGGTCAGTAATTTGCACCAGAGGTACACTTCAACTGTGAGAGACAGAATGTGAAAAAAAAATCCATGAATCCACATGGTAGGATTTGTAAAGAATTTATTCGTAAATCAGGGTGGAAAATAAGTATTTGGTCAATAACAAAAATACAACTCAATACTTTGTAACATAACCTTTGTTGGCAATAACAGAGGTCAAACGTTTACTATAGGTCTTTACCAGGTTTGCACACACAGTAGCTGGTATTTTGGCCCATTCCTCCATGCAGATCTTCTCGAGAGCAGTGATGTTTTGGGGCTGTCGCCGAGCAACATGGACTTTCAACTCCCGCCACAGATTTTCTATGGGGTTGAGGTCTGGAGACTGGCTAGGCCACTCCAGGACTTTCAAATGCTTCTTACGGAGCCACTCCTTTGTTGCCCGTGCGGTGTGTTTTGGATCATTGTCATGTTGGAAGACCCAGCCTCGTTTCATCTTCAAAGTTCTCACTGATGGAAGGAGGTTTTGGCTCAAAATCTCACGATACATGGCCCCATTCATTCTGTCCTTAACACGGATCAGTCGTCCTGTCCCCTTGGCAGAAAAACAGCCCCATAGCATGATGTTTCCACCCCCATGCTTCACAGTAGGTATGGTGTTCTTGGGATGCAACTCAGTATTCGTCTTCCTCCAAACACGACGAGTTGAGTTTATACCAAAAAGTTCTACTTTGGTTTCATCTGACCACATGACATTCTCCCAATCCTCTGCTGTATCATCCATGTGCTCTCTGGCAAACTTCAGACGGGCCTGGACATGCACTGGCTTCAGCAGCGGAACACGTCTGGCACTGCGGGATTTGATTCCCTGCCGTTGTAGTGTGTTACTGATGGTGACCTTTGTTACTTTGGTCCCAGCTCTCTGCAGGTCATTCACCAGGTCCCCCCGTGTGGTTCTGGGATCTTTGCTCACCGTTCTCATGATCATTTTGACCCCACGGGATGAGATCTTGCGTGGAGCCCCAGATCGAGGGAGATTATCAGTGGTCTTGTATGTCTTCCATTTTCTGATGATTGCTCCCACAGTTGATTTTTTCACACCAAGCTGTTTGCCTATTGTAGATTCACTCTTCCCAGTCTGGTGCAGGTCTACAATACTTTTCCTGGTGTCCTTCGAAAGCTCTTTGGTCTTGGCCTTGGCGGCGTTTGGAGTCTGACTGTTTGAGGCTGTGGACAGGTGTCTTTTATACAGATGATGAGTTCAAACAGGTGCCATTCATACAGGTAACGAGTGGGGGACAGAAAAGCTTCTTACAGAAGACGTTACAGGTCTGTGAGAGCCAGAGATTTTCCATGTTTGAGGTGACCAAATACTTATTTTCCACCCTAATCTACGAATAAATTCTTTACAAATCCTACCATGTGGATTCATGGATTTTTTTTTCACATTCTGTCTCTCACAGTTGAAGTGTACCTCTGGTGCAAATTACTGACCTCCGTCATCATTTTAAGAGGGGGAACTTGCACAATCGGTGGCTGACTAAATACTTTTTTGCCCCACTGTATGTGTATTAAAATAGCTGCGTTTTATTCATTGAATGATGTCGACTTTATGGAAAACAAGGAAACAGAAAGGGAGGGTTTCTTACGGTCAGCGGTGATTTCGTATGGAGAGTTGAGCCTCCCGTCTCCACACGGCGAGGTGCTGATGTACATGTGGAAATGGATGTTGTCTCTCAACCTGTAGCCGCACTCTTTGTGGTGCACAAATATCGACTCCTCCCAGTCCTCCGGCCTTTTACTTTGGCAGCATAAAAGGGAAAAGACAACAAGGAGGAGGGAGATTGATGAGAAAGGTAGAAGCATTTATCACAGCAAAGGACACAGATCTGCACTTTTCTTTTCCAATGATGAAGTGAGTTGACATGGACAGAGATGGACACTGGCCCTCTCTCTGACCACAGACAATTCTCCTCTGTCAGACGGAGTCCTGGACATTACTCTTGCTGCCCATAATAGTCAGAGCAAACAGGGGAATGAGTTTAACCTGTTGGCAAGTACACACCTTTGAGTCACGACACTGCCATTGTGAAGGCCAAACGAAGTAAATATCATTTCATATAAAACAAATGTACAGAAAATGAAAAAAAGTACAGCATGGGTTTGAGTCCATTAACAGGAAGTTGTTAGATAGGCACTGATTATATGTACTCAGACAAAATTCATGTAACATGAAAAACACGAGTGGGCTAAAAAAGATAGACGAACTAAGGAGTGGAGCCCACAAAGCAAACTGCAAAACTGTGTTCAGCAGCAGCAGCTCAACATGGCCACAGCAGCCACTGTGGACCGCTATATTTGGGGAATTATACAACAAACATCCATTGACTGGAGCTTTCCTTATCATGTGACTTTAGCACTTCCTGTTTCAAATCACAAAATTAGTTGCTCTGTGTAATATGTGCTGACTGTCCCAGGTATCTGGTGGACTGTTTGGCTAACATTGGTAGAAGTTGTGTATAGCTAACAAGCTATGATCATAACCAATTCTGATTGTGAAAGGTTGATGTGTAGTCCATATGTTCTAGTGTCTGCACTCTATGCTTCAGTAGCTTGTAGGACCACCTTTAGCACCAATAACTTGCAGTAATGATAATCGGAGTTTAGCAGATCCTCACATTACTGTGCAGGAATTTCTGCCAGTTCTTCTTTACACTTTATTTACACTGTTGCTTCAGTTTATTGAGGTTTGTTCTCTTAAGTTTGTCATACACATATTCAAAAATGTAAGTCTTTTGTTTTTCAGCTATTCTGTTGTAGATTTGCTGGTTTGCTCGAGGTTGTTATCGTGTATGACATCGATTTCAGCCAAGCTGTAGTTGCTGGACAGACAGCCTCACATTTGTCTCATGTGAATACAACTGAATACTCTGGCATAGAGAAGAGTTTATGGCCATCTTAATCAGCGGTCCCCAACCCCCAGGCCATGGACCGGCGGCGGTCTGTGAGTCGTTTGGTACCAGGCCGCAAGAGTTGAGGCTCGGGTGTGAAATTTATGGTTTTATGGTTTCCCGGGGTCTTTTCCCGTGTTGTAGTTGTGTGTTTTACAGTCATGTGAGAAAATTAGGACACCCCATTAAATAATCGGCTCTTTATTAAGAAATGTTCACATATCAATGTCTAATCATGTTTTCATGTGTTACTGGAAAAGAAAGTGACTTAATTGCAATTAAACAACAAAAATAAAAAAAATTACACATCAAAAAAAAAAGATATGAACAAAAATGTGTATTTTAATGGAGGAAAAAGTTAGGATACCCTACCCCCTAATAACCAGTGTTGCCCCCTTTGGCTGATATAACTTCAGTGAGATACCTTTTGTAGCCTTTTACCAGTTTCTGACATCAGAAGCAAGTTTGGGCAACTCCTCAATGCAGAATTCTTTCAGCTGTGAGACGTTTGAGGGTTTTCTTGCATGTACAGTCTGTTTCAAGTCACCCCACAGCATCTCAATGGGATTAAGATCAGGGCTTTGACCATTCCAGGACTATCTACTTAGTTTTTAGCCAGTTCTTGGTGGATTTGCTGGTATACTTTGGGTCATTGTCATGTTGCAGTGTCCAGTTCCGCTTCAGCTTTAATTTTTTAACAGATGGTTTCACATGTTCTTCAAGCACCCCCCAATACACAGTTGGATTCATGATGGATTCTATGATGGTGAGCTGCAGGTGCTGCTGCAGCAAAGCATCCCCAAACTAGGATACTGCCACCTCCATGCTTCACAGTTGGTATAAGGTTCTTTGCTTGGAAGGCTGTATTTGGTTATGCCAAACATGTCTACTGTTCTGGTGCCCAAATAATTCAGTTTTAGATTCATCCGTCCAAAGAACATTATTCCAGAAGTCGTGGTCTTGCCTTAATGTTTATCTTAGAGAGCAAAGGTTTCCTCCTTGCACACCTCCCATGAAAGTCAAACTTGTGTAGTCTCTTTCTGATAGTAGAGTCATGCACTTTCACATCGACAGTAGCCAGAGCCTGCTGTAGTTCCTGTGATGACATTTTAGGATTTTTGATGGCTTCTTTGAGCATCTTGCGGTCTGCTCTGGGGGTGAATATGCTTGGACGGCCAGACCTGGGCATGGTGGCAGTTGTTTTGAATGTCTTCCACTTGTAAACAATTTTCCGGATGGTGGAATGGTTGATGTCAAATTCTTTTGAGATGTTTTTGAATCCCTTACCAGACTCATAAGCGGCCACAATCTTCTTTCTGAGGGCATCACACAGCTCTTTAGATCTCACCATGGCGCTCAATTCAACACGTCAACAGTCAGGAGCACCACTATCACCCACACATGCAGGGCTTTGGGGTAAAGGTGTGTCACCAGGGTGCAGGGGAGGCATTCCCCCCTCTGTCCCCTTCTGGCTGCCTGTGCCTCAATTTTATCTCACAACTTAGACATTCACATTACTCACACTCTCATTACACATACATATAGGATCTTGGGGGTGGGCACGCTACACAGACTCCAAATTACCATCAGGGTGTACACCTCACCCCTGGCGTTGTTGCCCACCTCTCAATTTTAAATACATGTAGACATCGAGGGCTATCGGGGGGGCTGTGCGTAGGGATGGGTACCGGTGTCCGGTGCCATGATGGCACCGGTTCTGACATAAACGGTAGTAACCAGACCGAAAAGCAGCGCACATTTCGGTGCTTTATTTCGGTGCTTTTTTTTCCTGAGCTGTGATACACTTTAGATTCTAGCCAATCATTTTACGTTTCCCAGGATAGTAGGCGGGGCCAGGTACGTACGTTCTGTTAGAGCAGAGCTACAGATTAAAAATGCCCAAGGCGAAGCGGTTAAAAGTCTGGCTGTACTTCACAGCAAAATATGCAAACTCAGCAGCCTGCAACAAGTGCTTTAAGCTGATACTGTGATACTGTCAAAGGAGGTAACACCTCGAATCTGATGAAACACCTGGCGACGCATAGCGTTTTTTTTAAAAGCCGAGAAATGCGCCGTATTTGATAGCTTGCTGCGAGACCTCACACCGAGCACGTCTACTGCGGGTGGGTTGCCTGTTATGCAACATCCCCCAAAAACACGAAGAGGAGAGTCCTGGCCCCTAGCCCTGCCAGTGTAGCAGAAATGATGAGGATGATGATGGCAGCAGCCGTTCTTCTCTGCGTGAGTAGCTAATTTACGTTGAGTAGGCTAACCACGTTATTACATTAATGCATGTAAGGTGAACTAGCAAACATCATCATAGCTACATGCTGCTGTCTTCTTGTTTGATGGCAGATACTCTCTTCACCCTGGCTAAAAAGGCTAAAATGACCAAAGAAAAAGAGGGAAACGGCTAAACATGAGAGGTTTTTGGACAAAGTTTGTGTTTTTTCCATTGTTTAAGCACTGCTTCCAGCCAAGAGTGATACCATATATGCCCCATAGCTGCAGAAAAGGCTAACATTGTTATCTTTTTACAAAAAACAGCTGAACATGAGAGGTTTTTGGACAAATTTTGTGTTCTCTATTCTTTAAGCACCGGTTTGAGCACCGTTTGAGCACCGGCACCATTTCAAAAGTACCGATTTGGCACCGGTATCGGATAAAACCTAAACGATACCCATCCCTAGCTGTGCGCTTACCTGCTGCTCTCTGGCAGGTAGCTCCATGCCCTCCTGGGTTTTAAATGCACCTTAGAACACACATGCATCAACACTACATATGAGCGGGTGGAGGGAGGTTTGGAGTCTTCTCACACCTCCGTTCTTGGCGGCCTGCTGGAGCGGGGGGGCTGGGAGGAGGAGTTGGCCGTCCGACTGCGGTCTGGAGTGTGGGGCCTCCCTGCTGCTGCGGAGTTGGGGTGGTCTGCTTCTCCCCACCGCAGGGAAAAGGGTAACACCACCTGGGTCTGGGTGCAGTTCCCCCTCCAGGGGCAAGGGTACCTAGACCCGGTTTGTAGAGTACGCTTGGGGAGTGTGATCGTGTGTACAGCGTCTCTTTATGTCTGTCTCCACATTGGGTGAGTGTTGAGTAATTGCATACTAGAGCATGAGGGTGGGAATGGATGTTTGTGTCTGTGTGTGCCTGTATGTCTGTGTCTATATGTCAGGTTGGGTGTCAGACGCCACCTCTCTGGGGACATCTCAGGCCCTCCAAGGTTTGGAGGCCTATCTCCCCCTACCACCACTTCCCCTGCCAGTGGCGGACGCCCTCAGACATCGGTGCGTTGGTGGTTCTTTGTGTCCAGGGGTGGGCGCCCAGGTACACACCGGCTCACTCCTTGGTGGCTGCTTATTGGGGCCTGGAGCCTGGGGCTCGCTTGGGCCACTTCGGAGGTGGGGTGCCCCCGGCCTCTCGGCCTGGGGCTCGGTCACTCAGGCACAGCTGGCTGCCGGCGGAGCTCACGGGCGCGTCACTGCAACTCCCCCTGGCTTCTGCTCCGCGGCTGCTGAGTGACCCCTCATCTGGGACTCTCCTCAGCTCTTACTGAGACAGTGGCGCGGCTGCCCCTCTGTTGGTCTTTCTTGGTCTCTTGTGTTCTGGGGGCCTCTGGATGTCTGGAGTTTTGATCTCCTCCATACCTGCTTCATGCCCTGGAGGACGGGGCTGTGGCCCCCCCACACCCTCTAGCAGATCATTACATGAAGGAACCTTTTAAATACAAGCGCGCTCACGCTCACAGGTGTACACATGGGTGCTCACACACACAAACTACACCCTTTTTGGCTCCTACCTTAAAGCACACTGTGCGCTGTCAATATTACGTGCTGCACAATAATGTTTAACACTTAGTATTTACTGTTATATTCCCATAGATCATCATGATGTTGTCTATCCCTTGTTAAATGCTTGTTTTCTTTTTTCTTTCTCAACAGGTGATCCAGGTGATTGATATTTGTATTTTTGTCTGCTTATTTTGTTGGTTTTTGTTTTTTGCCCTTTATCCCAGTCCCTCTTCTCCGCTGTTTTTTTTTCTTTTTTCCCCCTTTCTTTCTCCCTTTTCTTTTCCTCATTCAAGTCTGTCCCGTATCTAGCAAGTGAAAATAAAAATACAAAATAAACAATAAAAGGTGAATCAAATAGACCATTACGGCAAGGCTGGGATGGTCAATTTGGCAAAGTAAATCCGTTGGGCATCTTTCTTCGCCTTTAGACAATAATTCTGATGGCAAAAGAACCAAACGGGACAGGCAAAAAACAAAACAAAACAAAAACAACAGTCAGGAGCACACTAAACTCAATCTGAGGTTTAAATAGAGCAAGGTTCCCTTAAAATGCTGGGTAACAATGTACTGATCATGTGCACCTGACGTGATACACCTGTGTGTGATTTTAACCATTTTAAGTGCGATAACATGTGGGGGTTTCCTAATTTATTCCTCACCAGAAATCACATTCTTTTTAAATTACATTTCACATAAAGTTTTAAAAAGGCTTTTCTTATTTTTTAATTGTTTAGTTATATTATTTGGATGCCTCAGTATCGTTAAAATGTAAATTAAATATCTATATGTCCAAATGTATTTTAAAATTTACAGGCTTTCATAGGGTGTCCTAATTTTCTCACATGACTGTATTTCTAAAGAAATATTTACACGTTACCATAGCGACCAGAGAGCATTAAGGGGCAGAGAAGAGGATGTTCCTCTCAATGTTTTTGGCGCATTTCAGGAGGACGCTGCTAATAAAGTTACACAATTACACACTGAATTCACGTTTATTATTATATTTGCAAAATACCACATTTTTGTCTTGGTGGTATCATTTTATTTTGTTGTGTTTATCCGTGACACCTTAAAGGCCGTTCTGTGAAAATATTGCCCGACATTAAACTGGTTGGGCACCGCTGATCTTAATGACTGCAAGGTGCCTAAGTCCCATTGCTAAAATAAACACAAATCATTACCCCTCCACCGCCGTGCTTGACAGTTGCTGATGATGAACTAATTGAGTAGATTTGATTATCAGCATCTGGCTAGCAAGTATAAAGTAGCATCAAATAGAAATAATCTAGTATTTCTAAAATACTTGATCCATAAGAAAAGATGGCAGCATTTTCTAAATGAAAACAGATTAGTGATAAAACAGCAGGTTCCAATATTGTTTTAGGACAGTTTATGTTTATAAAACACCTTCTGTTAGTCAGGTAAATGCTTATAAACAGGAAATAATCATCTATTTTTTTTCTTGTGTGTAGGAATAAAGATGTCATCACTCACATACAGTACTATATAAAAACTATCCCTCATAATGCAAAGCACGACCGCACTCTTTATATAACCTCTCCTCTGTTTCTGATGTCCTTTCACTGAGTGTAAATATGGCAGTTCTGGCATTTTGTTTGGTCGTTTCATTATGAGTTATCTTCCCCATTAGCCATTTTGCTCAGCTGCAAAGTCTCCCTACCTGCCATCCAGCATTGTGCTAAGACAAAAAGTCAGTGCTGTGTATGCAAATATGACATTCAGCCATCTAGACTTCTATCCACTAATCTGATACATCAGCCTTGCAATCGAGCTCCTGGGGGAGCACAAAAACATAATATATGCTCATGCACTGGAGGCAGTTAGGAGTCAAAACTCGTCAGGGCTGTCTCGTGATACTGGTGAAAAGCTTGGTGAGTTTGTGTGCACCAGCGCGCGCTGTACAGGTAGCAAATGCCCACAAAGTAGATAAAACAGCACTAAAAACAAACAGGCCACTGAGACACGGAGCTGAACCGGTTGAGTGTGTGATAGTATGCTTAGTTAGCTGAAGAGAACAGCGCACATATGGCTCGTTGATTATTGAAAAGTCTCAAAGCGGTGCTGTTTCCATGGAGCTTATTGCAGAGGAGAGAGCATGCTTTGGCACTGCAGGGGGAGGTCATAACAAAAACATGTAATGCTGTTAAGCATACTGTAATGAGTAATGCAATGTAATGCATTGTTATAGCTGTTAGAGGAGCCTTGGAAACTCAAGTTTGTGAAGCCTACGCAGCATGCTGGCAAGAGTTTAAATTAGCGATTAAAGTGAAGTCACTGCGAGAATGTAAGATATTTCCTCGTGCACTTTGCAGAGACGTTGCTACTACTTTATACTCGATGAAGCATATAAATTCTTCATAAAGAATTCAGGCTTTGTTTTATTTTGGTTTGTTGTAGATGCAGTTTTAAATGGATAAAACCTGTAAATCAGTCTTTGTCTAAAATCCCACAATTACAAAGTGATTTTAGACATTCAGACCCTTTTTTGTGCCACTCAATATTATCCTCTAGATGAGTCTCGAAAGGCTTGGATACATTTTAGAAACCCTTATATATGCTGTTCCTGCATTCAGACTGCATGGCAGGAAAAATAAAAAGTCCTGAAACTTAAAAAAAAAACTCTGTAAATGCCCAGTATGAAGTTATCAAGGCATAAACTGGGGCAAAGATGTAAAAACACTTGTAAAGCTCTGGGTGTTGAGTTCCAAGGAGGTTTCAATAACTGTGAAACTAGGCGTGGAAAAGAAGTTGTGAAATAGTTACTGTGGTTCTTGACTCAAAGTTTCCCATTCGGTGAAATTGTGTAACCAGGAGTCTCAGAAGAAGGAATTTTGAACACTTGTTTGTCTTTTTTGCATTTCTACTTTTCACTCGAGTACACTCAAGAAAGTGAAATTGGACAGTTGCTACATTTACATTTATTCTGCTTTCAAAATAATTTTATGTTTCTATGGTGAATGTAATTAAATTATGTACACTCTGCATGACATTTAACATCTTAACACTAGTTAAATTTATTCTAGTGAGATCATGTGATGCAATCTAGTAGGAGTTGTTAGGTGCCTGGACTCGTGAGATCATGTGACATTTCAAACCACAGGAGAATCAAGCATACACACACCAGGTGTATGCTATTGCTCTTTATTGTGGCCTAACCTGTCAAGGACCAAAACATGAAGAAAATTCTGTATAAAACCCTGTAATCATAGCTTTCCTACTGTTTTTTACGTATGGAGTGACAGCTTGGTGGTGTGGTGGTTAGCACCACCTAGTCCTGAGTTCAAATCCACAAACTGGCCACGGCCTTCTGGGTGGAGTTTGCATGTTATCCCTGTATTCGTGTCTCTCTGGGTACATGCAGTTAGTGAGGTTAGGTTAATGATTCTAAATTGCCCATAGATGTGAGTGTTAATAGTTGTACTATATACTTTCTCCCCGCAATAGACTGGTGACCAGTCCAGGTTGTGCCCCACCTCCTGCACCCCCACGACCCTGATAAGGACAAGTGGAAAAGGGTGGATGGAGTGAGAGCTGTGTCCCAAATCCATTAAATTGGATTTATTGCATCAAATACCTTTGTTGGACTAATGTATTTTGCATGGGTTGAATCAATTAAATTAAATTAAGTTGGACTCCACTGCATTAAATACGTTTATTCATCATTAATTAATTTAGCTGATCCAACTCAGTTAAGTTGGAATATCGGAATTACATAATGCTAAAATAAAGCAATTTAATCACGTGGAAATTCTTTCCATGATTTTTTTATGTTCATCCAAATAGTTAAAGTGTACTTATTGCACCACTGTGTTAAATGCGCTGCAGCCTCCATGAACTCAGCTCTGCAGCTGCATTTAAAAGCACACTAACATCGACTTTGATTTATGATGAAACTTTGAATAATTCAAGTCTCGCTTGAACCGTTCGGTTTAATCACCTGGATCTAGAGAGATGATTTCACAGGCTGATTGTCATTTTACATTCAGCAATCAGTGGGTCAAACTCCTACAAAGGTAAAAATTCAACTTTCAAGATGAAACAGAAATTTTCTCTAAGTCGGTGTAATGATCAGCAAAAAAGCTAAAGTTAACCAACTAACTAGTGACAGCAAATGTTATCTGGCCGTGTCAGGTGCTGAAAGATTTCAAAGCTGTAGCATGTGCACATGCGGTGCTCAGGAAATGTCTGTGTGCTTTAAAGATACAGCAGAAGATAAAGCTTTTACCTCACGAAGAGTTCAAGTTGGGAGTAGAGGAAGCGTAGCAAGGCTCGTCGGGCTGTGACTTCAGCGTGACAGTCATTGACTACTTGTCCCTGATCACTCAGATACTCTCCGTTGATGCACTTGGTGCCAGTAGATAACGCCACCACCTGGGCGTGTCTCAGGTCCAGGCCTGTTGAACAAATACAGACAAATGCTCACATTATTGCGGTTGTCATACGTTCCATTGACTACATTGATTCCTCAATCAATAAGCTTAATAGTAACCCTTAATATCAACAGCATGTCCTTTCTCACCTTTCGATCCGTAGGAGGCATTTTATCATTATTAAGAAAAAAACGGTCGAACATGCACATCTCTGCTTTGATCTGACAAAGCAAAAGAGTGCCCTGCATGGTTTCCTTTAATCGCCCAATGATTATCAATTAAAAAAGCAAAAAAAGAATAGAAAAATAAATCCTATTTGCCCTGAAAGATGACAAATGACGAGACTAAATAATAGAGTTCCTCTGTGGCAATTTGCCAGCAAAGAAAACCAATCACAAAGGACACATGCACATCCACAGAGCCTACAAGGCTCCTACAGACAAAATCAAGGAAGACTAGTCACTACAGAAACTATTAACAATCTTTACATACCCACCCTTTAGAAATCTGCACTGTAAAAAGGGCATAAAGCACGGCATCTTCCCTGGTTAGCAAGCTGCAAACTGAAAAAGACATTTCAGTCTTATCATTCCTGTTTCCTACTCATTTGCATTGATGTTAAGCTATCATTGGGTCACTGCAACAACATTAGCTTGTTGTGCAAGTCATCATGTTGACAGAGAACAAAACAGAGTAGGTGTGCTTCCCGTACATGCCCTCTTATTTACTGATAAACCAGTAACAGCAATGATATGGCCAATTCAGATGTTTCGCTGCTGCATCCCTATGCTGTCTAGCATGATGATACCACTTGTAAATATGTAGCGGCTAAAAACATTAAAATCTACCTAGCTAGCAAGTACATTTTCAAAACAAGCAGCTACATCTGTCAGTGTTTTTATAGAAATGGAGTTTGCAGGTTAGCAGTCCAGACAGCAAGGAAGTCTGGTTTTAAAAGTGCTAAAAAGCGACAGCATGGTCTTATCTAAAATTAACAGTATGGTGGAAGATTCATATTCTAACTCACTCTGTTTGGGATAATATGGCACAAAAGAGAGGTCACCCAAACAGAATTCCCAATAGCCACAAGAGAGATCAAAAAGCCATCCTGTCTCATGTTGGTTTTCCTTGAACAAAAAAGGAGCCTTTTCCTAAGTAAGGATTCAGGCCAGTGCAGGGCCATGTGACTGACTGACAGATAGACAGAGGTGGTGCAGAGGAATGGGGGAGGAGGGCAAGTGGGGGTGGGGGGCGCTGGATCAGCACGTTCACGGCTTGCCATTCCTTCCTTTCTGCCACAAATCTCTCCCATCGCCTCTGAAAGTCAGGCTTCGCTGGCTTCTGGCAGACCTGCAGGCATCGCCGGACCGGCACATGAGCTTTTATCAGCCTCGGCCCAGATGGCACTGCAGCGTTAGAGTCCTGACACCTTCAGTGATGAGGAGAAGGAAGGAGGGCAGGGGAGGAAAAAAGAAAGGCTGAACGGGAGAGGAGGGTGCATGACTGTGTGTGTGTGTGTGTGTGGGGGGGGGGGGGGGGGGGGGGGGGGGGTGGGGGTGGGCGGGCAGTTATAGAAAAAATAGACCAGTAAAGACGAAAGGAAAAATCTAGGGTAAAATTAAACTTTTACTCTTGAAAGTAGAATACCTGAAAATAAGTATTTGGCTTAAAAACTGAATGCATTAAAACAATGTATTTAAATATCGTTGAATGAGCTTTTTTTATTTGTATCTACTATCCGTGGCAGTAGCCACAGTTTTCAATATATTTATAACATTTTCTTGGAAGCAAAACAAGTTCTAAAGTCATTGTTGACATATTATCACATTTTAGGTTAGCACATTTGAGGTCTTAGGTAAACAGCTGTTTATTTATGCAACTAACAGATACTTAGCAGCATTATTCACTGGGCCATGTGAATAAGTCCAATATTTACTCTGTTTATTGCTTATTTTTTGGTCTCCACCAGCTTCTACAGAATATGTGGCTCTTTGGGAGCTAAATATTTCACTAGGCTTAACACACTGGTTAGTTTAAGTAAGGACCTGTTCAACATCACAAAGAACTCTTTAAACTGAGTTCGTTATGGGAGCTTCTGTTTCCTCGACTCTTATGGTGAGTCATTTTTTATTACGATTGCATTTGGGCCAGTGATGGTCATATATACACTGAGAAGGCATAACATTACGATCACTGACAGGTGAAGTGAATAACACTGATTATCTCTTCATGATGCCACCTGTTAGTGGGTGGGATATCGGGTTGCTGACCCCGTCCCCTGCGGAACAATGCCAAGAATGGACATGTGAGAACTGGACATGAGCAACAGAGGAAGTTTTCCTGGCTTGACAAATTACCTGGGGAACACCTGGCACCAAGATGCCAGACTATGGGAAGATGGCAACTCAGCAGAGGTGTGATGCTTTGGGCAATGTTCTGCTGGAAAACCTTGGGTCCTGCCAACCATGTTGATGTTACTTTGACACGCACCACCTACCTAAGTATTGCTGCAAACCGTGCACACACTTTCATGGAAACGGTATTCTCTGATGGCTGTGGCGTCTTTCAGCAGGATAATGCACCCTGCCTCGAAGCAAAAATGGTTCAGGAATGGTTTGAGGAGCACAACGAGTCTGAAGTGTTGGCTTGGCCTACAAATTCCCCAGATCTCAAACCAGTCAAGCATCTGTGGGATGATACTTTAAGTCCACTTCCATAACTTAAAAATTAGATTCCACAATACACTTTTAGGGTTGCATTGGAGTCCATGCCTCGATGGATCAGGGCTGTTTTGGTGACAAAAGGGGGACCAGCACAAAAAGCTATGCCTGATCAGTGTATATTTCAGCTGCTCAGAGATAAAAAGACAATGACGCCTGTTCAGTTTACTGCTCACAAAAAACAAGCTCTTTTGTGTAAACTGGTCATTAACATAATTTGGTGTGTGTAGTTTCAGAAACACATAATCCTGTGCAATTTGATGTAATCATATCTCAGTTTTTCTTGAAAAAGGTAGGTTTAAAATTCTGCACTATTCCAGTACAGTATGAAGACTGTACAATCCTAAGAAAAACAGTATTGTGAGTACAGCCATTGACATTCCCTGTAAGCAATGCAGTCCAACCCTTTCTCAGTGATAAAGCAAGTTCAAAAAGGTAACAGACTCTCCCAATTTCATTCTCCTGCTTTTCCTTGCCGTTCCACTTTGCGATTGTTTAGATCAATTTTGCAGTGGATAATTTCTGCAGCGCTGCTTGCTACCCTCCCATGAAATTGGCACTGAGGTTGCCTTCAGTTTGCAGGAGAAAGAAGAGGAGGGGGAGGACGAGAAATGAATGAAAGAGAGGGAGAGAGAAAGTGGGAGAGGCAGGCAGAGAGCCCACAGGCAGTGTGCTGTTTTTAAACCAGGAATAATCAGCTGCATCTCACAAGTACAAAAAGAGATGGTCGAAAGGATCGAGGTAGAGTAGAGTCAAAGGCCTGAGGCGTCACACAAATACATCTGTTGATTACTGGGGATTCAAAGATGTCACACCTCGGGATAACAGCACTTTCAAAAAGCATGTACATCAGAGCGAGACCTGGAACTGCTCATTATAGCAGCTGCACTACACTAGTCAGTGCCTGTCAGAGCCCTTTAACTGGAAAACACCGCCTCACTATAGCAACCCAGAAGGTAAACAAACTTTTTGACGCCACATAGAGCTTAGACTCCCCCCCTCCCTTCTGCAAAGCCCTCGGTACATACAGGTATGTTTTTTTAATGGTATTGTGATTACTGCTCCTGAACCTGACTTAGCCTACATGGAGGAAAAAGTGAGGTAGGAGGAGTGGTAATAATCAAGCAAAGCAGTGCAATTTCCCTGTCAAGAATTAAAGGGAATGTGCGCAGGCCTGCCAGGTCAAAGTGCGGGAAAATTGCACTCATATTCAAGTGATTGGCACCCAGACAAATCATATTCACGATTATTACTGGCGTCATTTGAAGTCAAGTTGGGCAGTTTAACTTATTTGACTGAACACTGTGGTCAGCTGTGTGGCATATCACTGCTTCGTGTGTCACAAAATGGCTCGAGTGCTGTTAAAGTGAGTTAATTTCATTGGTCTTGATTGGTGTCAGTACCCGTGACTAAAATGTTCCTTTTCCTAATGACCTCGTGACTTCGAGTGTGCCACAAAACTGTCCTGCACATGCAAATTGTGCACCATTAACTGCTTGTTTGGGCCACTTTGGCCGGTGCCTCCTTCAACAAAGCAGAACATTAAGTTCTTCTACTGTATCTGAAGTAAAGACTAAAGAGATAGAGCTTACAGTCTCCAATGAGCAGGAGCTCTTTCGCCACAAAAGGAAATCAAAAGTGAGGCACTTTTTTATGCTGAACCAGGTTGTTTTATTCTTACATCTCAAAGTAAGTCAACACATTTATCAAAAAGCTACTGTATGCACTTCCTGAGTGTTTATGCTTAATGCTGCATTACTTTCAACCTACAATATGGTCCATTCCACTTGGGTCTGTCTCCATGTTGGAAAAATGGCCCCTCACCACCAGGCTGCATCACACTACATTACACAGCACTGCGGCAGACTGCGGGGCAGTTGTTTAGGCTCTTAGATGGCACATCTTCACTAAATTCACATTTTGCTTTACGAGGGCAGGACTGTGTTTATAAGAGACTGGAAAACAGCGTGGTTCAGTCAGGTCATCGGCGCCAACAGTGACACACACGGGGAAAAAAACAAGCTTGCAGTTTCACTCAGCGTATAGGTGCAGAGCTGCGATATAGACTTTTCCGTACACCAAAGTGTTTTCTGCCAGCTGAAAATCTAGAGTGTGTTGGAGGCAAAGCGTTTTTGTTTTTTTAGCTTTGGCACTTTTGTTGCTATGAGGCGGAATAAGTAGCATGTGCCTGACTCCAGTTGAGTCCAGCTTGATTGGCAGACCAACAATGAAGAAAATATTCCTTTAAGCATCATTTTTTTCCATCAACATTGTGATTTTGGAGATTTCATTTGGTATGGGCTCGAATACTCAGGGAGCTGCTGTACTGTAGCTAATAACACCAGGAGAAGTAAGATGTGACAGGTGGTTAGCGTAATGTTTGTTCATTGTTTTAGAGGAGTTTAAAAGTACACAGCTCTGATGGTATGATTACCCCCTGCAGTATTCTCCTAAACGATACAGACAAACGCCCACATCAGCGCTGGTTCAGGAGTAGAAGCCGTTGAAATTGGGTCAACGAAAAGTTCTTCTACCAAAGAAAATAATTAAAGATAAATAAAATAAAGACAAAAACTAAAAATTCAATCACACTCCACTTTTAAATGTGTTAACCACCTGATTTGAAAACTTTTATTTTAAAAGTACATTGAATGAGTTAAACGTTCTGACTTCCTCCTCACATCTATTACACTGGTTCTGTCATGGGCTGTTTCTTTTCTTCCAGCATTTTGAGTTTCATGCCTTTTTGAATTATGACGTTCTTGTTTGTATACTTTAGGCTTCAGTCAGTTCTGTTGATATTGAGTTCTGTTTCCCTATTTAGTTCTTGTCTGTTTAGGTTCCTCCCATGTCTGTTTTCCCCACTATGTTAGTTATAGTGTCGTGTCTTCAGTGTGCAAGTGTGTAATGTCCCCGGTGTTAGTCTCCCTCGCCCCCTTGTGTGTTTCAGTATGTCTTTGTCCTCTTTGTGTCTGTGTTTCTGTGCATGTGTCTCTTCCCAGTTTATGTCTCCATGTTTTCTGTTTTATTTTGAAAGTCTTGTGTTCCGTGTTCAGTGTGTTTAGTTTTGCTTCCCATGTGGCGTCATGTTAATTTGCATCAGCTGTGTTCCCCGTGTGTTTCCACTTCCTAATCAATGTTGTGCGTATTTATGTGGTCTGCTGTCATTCATTCTTTGTCAGGTTGTCTTTTATGCATCCAGTTTAAACATTTTTAGGCACTTAGTTTAATGAATAGTCCTTCTTTCAGTTCACAATATTCAGATCATTTTAATTCTTAATTCTTTTAAACTGGGCAAGTGTAGCAAAATCAATGTCCAATGTGCAAAACGACAATAGGAAAATGACCCTACTTCCTGTTTCATCTTTGACCTCAATAATCCTTTTAAAACTAATAATTAAGACCATTCAATCTCATTTAAAGTAGTATGATGTTAACTTTGTAAGTTAGCTTGAAACAGGTGTTAAAGCAGGACATGATTTATTGCAGCCATTCCCAGAATTTAAAATGCTATCATCTAATTTGAAATCTAAAAATCTTTTACATTGCATCAACACCTCTAATTGCGCAACAGAGAGTTTTAAAGTTTGTGCTTTCACTCTAACCGATGAACCATCGAGGCCAGATTAACCCTTATTTAAACGTTAATATGATAGTTTAATGAATTAAGAAGCTAATTTGCTGATATCCTGCAGCTAAAATAAATGGCTCTTCCAAACTGTTCTAACTAATTTATTTGTAAAAGAAATGTTCTTATTACACCTTGTCCCAATCCTAATGCAAGTTCTGGTCTGAGGCCAGTGCTTTTTGATAAACCAGTAATCAGGAGTGTTTATTGCACACTTAATAGGTAGTTTAAGGAAGTACGTACAGAAATGTGGTGATTTAAATACTGTCCCTATACTGGTTTATTCTCCCCTACAATGACTGAGCAGATTTCTTGTTGGATGAATGGATTAAAGTAAAGCCAAGTTGATTTCAGTGGAAAAATGTTCTTATCCTAGAGAGTCGACTAATCAATAATCGCTTTGTAAGAAATGCAAGTAAGCAAAAGTGACAATGAAATATAATGAAAACTTTGTCATCAACAGAAAGTATCAAAAATCAATCTGTACTTTTAGTTCAATTAAAACATTTAAAGGAAAAACTTCAGTTTCTCTGTAACAGAGGGTTTGTAAAGTGCTGTAGTGTTATTTTTGGAGTACAGGATCTGAATACTCGTCTGCTGGAGTTCCTAAATAAACCTGCTGAAACCTAAACCGACTGTCAGCGAGCTGCTGTGAATTATTCCCGGAAATATAAGACTTCAACAAAGAAAGCTATTACATGTTTGAAGTGAAAAGTGAGCACAATTGCTGAGGATACTTTACAGGCAATAACTATAAGAAACCACAGGGAGTGACATGACCGTGAACTTTGCAATGATCCATTATTATACATGCCAGCTGCAACTCAAAGACACTGGAAAGCGATTATCAGAATCCCTTTATTCTCTATGGTTATAAAACAGGGAAAATGTTTCTTAATAAGCCACCCATTATCTCTGAGCACCATAACGCAGACGTTAAAACATTTTTTTCTGAAGCAGACTAAGCTCTCAAGGTCAACTTTTAGTCAACTCATTTATATGCCATTTAGGTTGTGCTTCATGAATCCTATCTATCATGTGTTCTTTCATCACAAGATGTTGGGTGATTACGCTGAATGTCATCCAAACCGTGTCGTCTGAATCGCAGCAAATCTCTGAAAATGCTCAGCAGCAGGGGAGAGGAAAAGGAAAAAACACGCACACACACAACTTGGCAAGAGTAGAGAACGCACCCTGTTGAATCTTTATTAGCTTTAACAGGAAATCGCTCTCAACATATAAGGCTGTCTTTGTGGAATGCTGCTGGAGCTCTCAAATTCTCGCTGCCGCAACAAATCCCGCGTGCATCTCTGCTCTGTTGTCGGACGTGATTGTTAAATGTTAAAATTTGCAACATCCATAAAACCAGATTAGGAGTAGAGAAATCCTTATTTGAAAATGGATGCGGAGACTTCGAACCATAGCTTAACTTACACTTGTAATTAACTTGCTTGAAACCCTTTGTTATCGTCTCTTCTCTCGGTCCCTGGGGTAAGCCTCGGAGGACGGCTTTCTCACTCCATCCCAACAAACAAATTTGAAGAAAGAAGAAAGGAGGAAAAGGGTGTGCTTCTTTTTTAGCATCTTTCTATGAGCACTGTTTACCATCACCAGACAGCTGATGTGATTCAGATTGATTCAAATGAGATTTTCCACACTTTCTGACGATGCGTTCTGGCACTTTACTTTGGTAGTCGTCTCACAACTCTCAGCCTGGTGGTGAGGCTAATCTCACTCAGGTTGAAGCTCAAATGTCTCGGTGGGACTCCTGCAAGGGCGGGGGAGGAGGGTTCGCTCTCTGTCTATGGTTAAAAGACGGATCTTGATTAATATTCTCGAGGCAAAAGCCACGGAGACATGGAGAGTGGCAGAAAAGGAGGGCGGGGTGCAGAACAGGACTCCCCAGTGTTCCTGTCAAGTTTGGTGTCTGACTGCACAGATTCTGGCCACCACACTGCTGCCGCCGCCGCCTTACTGCGAATACTCGGCAGCCCTATGTCTGGATCTTTGAAGATAATGTGTGCTATTAATAAACAAACAGAAGCAATTACTGGGAGGGAGAGGAGAGGGTTTGGATTAGGTCAGGACGAGCGCCGGCCTCACTTTAGTCTAAACTGATGAGCTGCTGCACTCCAAAGACAGTTGAGATACCAATCCCTTCTCGCTGACCCCTGCACCCCCACAGCCTGCAGCCACAGAGCCAGATAAGACACCTGTGTGTGTCTGTGTGTGTGTGTGGTCATTTTTTATATTACAGTAGATCCCAGAGAGAGCGAAGGCCCTGTGTTTCGTACCATGACTTTTACTATATATCTTCTCACATAGCATTGCTGCATAAGTTATTTATCTCAATTTACGTGTGCCTTTCATTTCTTGGGGTGGAGGTTATTGTTTTATTTACTGATATGTGAAGAAAATATGTCAAAATTTGGCTCATTCTTTTTTTTTTTAAGTTAATAATTGATCCATTACTTTTTTTTATGATTTTTTATCTTTAAATGATAAAAAACACCCCAAAACAAAACAGAAAACAGAGTCTGTTACAGGTTAGGTTAGGTCAGAGGTCGGCAACCCTGTTGGCACGCGAAGGGTTAACTGATGGCACGACCATAGCTGGACTGGCCATCGGTCATACCGGGCATTTGCTTGATGGGCCGATGATTTTTATTTTTGTAACGGTATAAACAATGAAAGGTGGTGGATTGGCCAGATGCTGGCTGATGTGTAAAAATAACTCAGTTGTTTGGTGGTGGCTATGGCGGAGCTTCCACAGATTCAGTAAAATTAACAAGTGGTGGAGGCCAGCAGGTGGATGAGGGAGAGGGGAGGCAGGACGAGGAGAGACCCGAGGCAGCCGCCGGTCTGAGTGTCAGGTGAACTGAACTTCAGGTAAGAAGTTATGACCTGCAGTCTATCTGGGTCAGATATAAACCAAGTTTAGGTGGAGTTTATTTTCGTTGTGCTGACTTTTCACAGTCAGTTACAATAACTCGTACTGCGTGAGCTAGCATGACGGAGTTTCTATACAGCTGGGTGGGTGCTATGATGTTACTGATAGTGAACTTTTTATTCATAAGGTTAGTAGAGTTGCCAACCGTCCCGTAAAAAGACAGAATCGTCTCGTATTCAGAGAAAATATTATGCGTTTCGTGTTGAGCTGAGAAGGGACGCACGCAGTTTGTCCGTACTTCAGCTAGAATGGAAAAAGAAACAAAGGTGGATTTATTCTGTCGTTACGCTGCACAGCTGCCTCTTCTTCTCTCATTCTCTCCCCCTCCCTCTCCTGTTGCTACTTTAATCATGAAACTCATCAATGATCAGCTGATTGGCTTTTCTCTCTTGTTTGTTTATCGCCCACTTTGCGCCAGAAAGAGGAAACCGGCGGATGTCGCACTAAACAACAGCAGCACATTTAAGCTTGATCAGCTGTTGTTAGAATTTATTTAATATTAATTTCTAGTGTCAGCTGAGGTTTGCTGGAGCCACAGCTGTAATGCTGCTGGTCAGGATGTCAGTTTGTATACCTGGTGAGAGGGAAACATGAAGATGAAACCAGGAGATGTCCTTACTGAATCATCAGAGCTGAACAGGTGATGGAGAAACAGGTTTACCTTTTAGGTGACATGAATGAGTTGAAGGGAAGTTATGAACTGTTTATGAACTGTATTTGGCTCTACATATCTGTGTGAGCAGATTTTCTCTCACATGAGTCCTCAGGTAGCCCTCTGAATGCTGGACACTTGGAGACCTGTGTTTCTGAATGGGAGACCAGAGATCCCATTAACATGTGTATCTCTGTATTAACAGATATGCCATATTGGCCCAGTTTATTTTGCTTATCATTGTTGTGAGGAGACCATAAATAGCATTTGTATTTTCTGTTGTACAGTTCATTTGCTGTTCTTGTTATGGATAAAAAGTGTCTTTTTTTGTTTCAAAATAGCTGATAACTATTCACTGATAGCTGCCTACATCTGCAAACAAATATAATTCTATAAAGTGGTTCTATATATTGTGTAACTGTTCATATAGAGCGTTATTAAATCTTTTGCTAATGCAATCATATGGCACACTGACTTCTGAGGAAATTTTAAATGGCACTCGCCATCAGAAAGGTTGCCGACCCCTGGGTTAGGTTGTCTTACCCTGCTCTCAGACTGTATAATGGAAATTCAGAATTTTCCACCTTTAAATAAAAAAGGTTAACAAAGTTTAAATTGAATTGTTACACAAAGGTTGTTTAACGATCTTGTGTGTGTGTTTGGAATGATAACGGATGAAAAGGTTAGCTGTACAGACACTGTCCTGTGTGCAGAAAAAAGCTAACCAAAAGCCTTTCAGCCTTCATCTTATCTATTGTGAGGTCTTTCTAGGGTACCAATGAACAAAAGGTCTCAGTGATAAACTGGTCAGCTTCCCTGGTGTTTCAAAATCTCCTGTCTGACTGAAAAAACACCAGCTAGCTACCTAGCTAGCTAGCCAGCTAGCTACTGACATTAAATTTACATCACATCTGTGGTCAAAAGCAATGTTCCCTCTAATTTTTCATGTGTCTGAGCGAACACACAAACTCCCTGAGCGGTCCCTTGGACCACTGTGAGCAACAGCAGACGTGTGCACTGTGGTCACGCCAGCATCGAATCCATCCAAGTTACATGGTTTATTAAAATAATCAAATTACAGCATTTATGTTAGACTACTTTTAATTAACTGCTTTAGCCCACTTACAGTGAAAATTTAAATAAATCTTGTTCGTGACCTGTGTAGTATGTTAACACTACTGGAAGTAAAAATAACTCGAACTCCAATTTTGAAAACACAACTTTCTTTTTTTTTTTTCTTTTATAAAGCTCTGACCTGTATTATGAGTCTGAGTCTGTGGTCTGGGAGAGTCCTGTAACTCTCTGTCTGCAAAATACAGTATATAAAGACCAATGTTGGGCAATTAATTATATAGTTACTTCTTCAAAAAAGTTACTGAGTTTTGCAAACAACAAACAGTTTTTTGCAGCTGCTTACCTAAAAATGCAGCCGAGGCGTTTTTTAAATAAACATTTCAAACTATTTACAGAACAATCAGCTGTTCTGCATCAAATCTGATGCCACACAAATTATTTGTGCCACTCCAAAAAATAATTTCTGTCCACTATGAGATAAAGGAGAACCACAGCCTGATACCTGCAGGCCTGACAACAGGAGATGTGTCACTGCTGTAACACCTGTAACATTCAGCAGTCGCCTCATTGTTCTGACACACACAACAAAACTATTGACTACACTACACACTAACTACACAAGATTTGCGCTAAACGTCGCAAATCTCTCACATCTCAAAACACGCCGTCACTCCTATAACTTCCTCCCGTTTCTTAACAACTAAATGCCATGTTTCGATTGGTCGACATGGTACATTTTTCGACCAATGGGAAAGGGTGGGGGGTGTTTTGGTTTCATCTTTGCTCACAGGCGGAGAGTGCTTTCGAGCGTTTTTTTTTTCTTATAAAACGCTGTTTTTACCGTTTCTCCCCGCAGTAAATATAAACAACGACAGTATTGAGGAAGAAAAACAAACACTGCATATATTTTTTATCACAAATCTGGTTTTACGTGGCCTATCAACACAATTTAAGAACTGGTATGAAGTCCACACTTTTTCCGTCAATTGTTCCGTCTGTCCTGCTCACATCTCCAATGGTTGTCCACATTGTCATTAACGTGGCTTCACTCCACATCAGCCACGCCGCTTTGCTAGCTAAAACACCGGTGTTGGCACATAAGGACGCTGTCATAGCCTGTCAACGACGTGGATTAGCTGCGCATATGCGTGAATGTGAATCACGTGATTGGCTGGACTATGGGATAAAGTGGCATCGTTCTAATCCCACACTGGAGCAGCCAGTCACTTACTGACTAACACTGCAAAACAGAATTGTTAACGTATTTACTTTAATTTCAATTCTTTTTTTTGTGCGCAACGCAGATTTTTTCTGCGCAGAGACCGTGCCAGCAGTACGCACGAACGCAGCTTAGAGGGAACATTGGTCACAAGCCACAGGTGGTAGTTGTTGTGCTGCTGCTGAGTTTTGACGGGTTTTAACGACTTCTCCTCCTGTGTGGAGGATGTGGAGGTTTAGTCTGAGTGGAGACACCTACTGTTCAGGAGAATACTAACCTTGTAAGAATAATGCTAACAAGGTTAGCATAAATGAAATGGGGCCTTAACAGCAACAGCTAACAGCTAAAGCTAGCATATCCCAACAACAATTTTCAGTAACAGACAATGACACACAAGCTAACAGCAGAAATGCACACCATCAGATAACAGCTAGGAACGTTCAAGACAAAGGTCTTTGGTGCGATTAACCTTACATTTATGTAACGCAGTTATAGTTTCTCTTATAAACAGGGGTGCACACAAGTGGTCCGCAGGTGCGCATTTGCTGTTAAAATAAAAGACATGCGCCAGATATGAAGTTGCAACGTGCGTTTGCGTACATATAAAAGGCAGTGTTTTTGTCCGCTAGAGTGGGATTTTCACGGCATATTCTGCACCACATCTCTGTGCGTTCATCATTTGTTTGAAGCCAGCTCACTTCCTGCAACCACTTTTCCGAGAACACGCGCTTCTTTTGCGGTTCGGACTTCTTCTGACATTTCTTTGGAGGTGGAGGAACACCAAAGTAATTGCTTAAAGGAGCTTGCTTCTTCGACATCTTTAAGTTCTAAACAAATGTCTGTCCTCCTCCAGAGAATCTTATGTACGCAAACGCGCGTTGCAACTTCTAATGTGGTGAGCATCTTTTATTTTGACAGCGAATGCGCACCTGCGAACCACTTTTGTGCACCCCTGCTTATAAAAAACAGATTTAGAAACCTGACAGCTTACTTCGTATAAACTTAATGCGAGATCATCCTGGCGTGGATGTGTGCCATGCAACTCTATAGAATTATTATAAGTGATGTGGAATGCGTGTGGAATATGCTGAAGCAGAAATAACACACGTCTGTGTGTGGGAGGCCCCGATCGACTACAACAAACAGCACTCCTGTAAGACAAAGATGTAGTCATGTAAATGTCTAGAAATGGAACTCATTGTTTCACACTTTAGGAGAAAAGCAGATTGAAGCCTCCTCCTACTTACTGTTCCTTCACTGAGTCACTCCGTCAGGTTTCAGATTAAGGTGATCTAGTTAAAATTCCCACTGTGACATCTGGAACTCCTGTCAAAGCTCCATGAGCACTGAAAGTCCAGTATGCAGTGAGGATGACTGACACTCACTACCATGTCTCATTCTCCTCAGAGATTCTAAGCAGTCAATAATTCATCAGGAAGGTATACTCTCATGTAAGGGTGCAAGGTACAGCATGGAGTGGAAACTTTCTCCCTCTTCCCACCCTCAGTTTGTCATTTCTTTCTCAACCTACAGACAGTCCCTTCCCCATCTCTTCCTTGTTCTCCCTCCTTCACTCACTCACCCCCCACCTTACTGTCTCAATTTATATTGCACCACTTCAATAATTCAAAGTGATATATAAAAGTCAATGAAATTTGCCATACCTCGGGTCATTACGATGCCTGCCAGGGATTTGTGCCGAGCGTGCACAGGACTGCAGCCGCCCACCAGCGACCGGTACTTCTCCCTCACCAAGTGGAATATTGAATCAGCAAAGTCCTGAAAAACACAATCGCTCCCTTAATTTCTACTGGACACAATCTGTGGAGACCGACTACCCGGGTTTAAATTTGCTGCACTTGGTTAACCTGTTCAGGTAAACAGAGTGAGGTTTAGGGAGATTATCCTAAAAGCCAACTTACCTGTTTAGCTATGAGTGCATAGAGATCATCGAAATGCTCGAGGCATCGGTATAAAAAAAAGATTTCCAACAGTAGCACACAGCAACTTGATTATTATTGAAAGGTTTCAGCTGGAAAGCTCTACACACAGTATTATTAAATCAATGATACCTGATAGCCATGAGTGTTTTAGATCTTAGATGATGCATTTAATCTGTATATCCTCGTCTGGTTGTTAAAGAGACACAACATGCACATTTTGTTAAGCTCTTCCCTACTTAACCTTCCCGCTTACATGATCTGACAAAGCAGTGTTGCAATTGTGATGCAAATGTAAAGTTTTCATTGAGCAGCCATTAACTTTAACAGCAGAAGAGTTGGCTATATGCTGTCATGTACTCATTATCGTTTCTGCCAGCATATCCCAAAATAAAAGCCACTTGTCCCAGACCCCATTGTTTCCTGTCTGACTTCACTGGAGTGCACGATCGTGCTGGACACCATTTTTCAGTTCTCATTTCCTCCACCATCTGCCATTTGGAGCGCCTCTAAAAACTTGCTGTTTTTGCTTCTCGGTCTGACCGACATTACACATGCTGATTTACTGGAGATAAAATGCAAAGTATGAAATAAAACTGTGCTCTCTATGTACATTTACCCCTCCACCTCCGACTCAACACTTCTCACCAGACATCCACTAAATCCACACTGTTCACCAGATGTTTGCCGAGACATGGGCACGGTTTTCGCACCCTTTGGAATTTTTAATGCTCTTTACTCGAGTAGTAATTAAGGGCTTAGTCTCCAAGCAGTCTCCACGCCAACTGTAGAGCGCAAACGGATCACTGGAAGATGGCAACAGAGTGGCAGTGGAGTGGGCCTCTTGGACAGATTGAAGCCCGCAGTGGCTAAAAGGACATCAACAGATGCCACAGTAACAGACGTACAGAGTGAGAGAGGAGCAGAGAGATTAAGGGCAAACAGAAAAAAAGGCGAGGAGAGCAAATGAATGAGCATATTGCACATTATAGCCCTCGTCAAGGCTGTGAAATACTCTCACAGTAGGAACTGGCGGTGGAGGTGCTCACAGCTTGTGTTGCGGTGGGTGGCGTGTGGGTGTGTATGTATGGACACGGGCATATTGGTGCTTTGACACCGGTGTCAGCCCGAAGCTTTTTCGGCGAGTAGAACAGGAAGGAGCAGTGAAAAGTCATCACGGTCAATAACTTAGCACAGAGGTTCTCAGCTAACGGTTGGGTGACAGGTCAAAACTGAGGCGAGTCTCCTTATTTTTAACAACAGGCAACGAAGACAAGAAAAGACACATTTTCTCTACCACTATTTACTTGATGCTTGGCTAACACTTCACTGTTACTCGGCATTGCTGCCAGTTTTCGGTTTTACGGTCAGCGGCAATGATCAGTAAACATCCTCATTCCAGATTCACCTCTGAAATATAGTTATAAGGCATATTTTGCTTTGTCATGCCAAAAGACATTTTAAAGCCAAGAAACTCTTCACGAGACAGCTCAAAACCAAATAAACAGTTTGGGACATGGACTATGACAATAATGTTTTACATGTGTCAGAAGTGAATAAACAGGTATACAAAAATGCCTCTTTTTTCAATTCAAGACAGTTTTAAAGGTGCAAGGAGGTACTGTACCTATCCAGAGGTTGGTGCTTGGATCCCTGGCTGCTCCTGCATGTATCCTAAGTATCCTTAGGCAAGATACTAACCCCAAATTGGTCTCTGATGCATTCATTGGAGTATGAACACATGTGTATGTTAGATAGAAGACACTCGAATAAGACATGCTGTATAAAGACCTTTGAGTGCTCGAGTAGAAAAGTGCCAGTGCATTTACAATTCATCTTATATTACTCTAGACAGTCTGCACTGCCAAATATTGCACACAGTCAACCCTCATGATGATCTACTGGAACAACTGCACAACATTTTGGACTGTGCCTCCAGTCCAAAAGAAAACTGGCATCTTCTGGACTCCATCATGGCCGTTTGCCAAGAGTTTCAGCCAACACAACTGCTTGGTTTACAACACGAGCAGCAGAAGGTCAGAATTATAGAGTCGTTAAAAAAGAAGAATAACATCTCTGGCCTTTCTTTCATGTTGGACAAACACATAGCAAGGGTAGCATCCACATTCTGATAGATATCCAACCATTTTCTGTTGCTTATCTACAGGGCAGCCCTTCTTCTCCCCAGCCACCCACCCCAGCTGATGAGGGGACACCAAGCCATTCCCAAGTCAGCTGAGAGATGTAATCCCTTCAGTGTGTCCTGGGTTTGCATGTCCTCCTCCCATTAGGACATGCTGGAAACACCTCACCTAGGAGGCATCCTACCCAGATACTTGAACCACCTCAGCTGGCTCCTGATGTGGAGGAGTAGTGGCTCTAGTCTGGGATCTTAGGCTGCAATTCCGATTTTTTGATCAAATCCGATTTTTATGTCTGCTTGTTCACACTACAAATAAAATGTGACAGCAAACGCGCTCTAGTGTGAACCCGCATGCACAAAAGAAGACGTCACACACAGCGCTCTTTGTTTAGACACAGACCAAACAGTATTGTTTGACTGATGGCCGTTAATATAAAGACTTGTTTCGGACTTTACGTTTCCCAATTTTGCTTTAAGTTATAAAGTCATTTTGTTATTTACATATGGCCTAATAATGATCCTTATTGCTGTTTTAGAGGAGCGGTGCTTCAAAGGATAGTTGCAGAATCTACAGATTATACAGTACAAATAAAATGTTCACGTTGTCTTCCCAACAGTTTCACTGACATCTACACGGGATGGCCAGGAAGCGTTCACGATATCTTCTCGGGCGCTTATAATTGGCGTCTGTCTTGTGTCAGTGACGTAAAAGACGGATTTAATGCGACATATATATAAAGCAGTCGCTTTCTGAAACATCAGATATGTATTGGATTCAGTACCACATACGAAAGTGACCCAGGTCGGATTTGAAAATATCGGATTTGTGCTGTTCACACTGTCACACCATGATCGGATATATTGTTGCATAGGGTCAAAAAAGTCGGATTTGATGCGCTTTCGCCTGCAGTGTGAACGTAGCCTTATTCTTGAGGTCGCTATCCAGAGCCTGCGGCCATAAATAACAGGAATACAGACTGACCAGAACAACAGCTTTGCTCTGGTACAAGCAGCTTTGCCATACCCCAGCTTCAGTTCATCTCTCTACAACAGCGCTCCCCAACCGCGAGAGTTGAGGCTCAGGGGTGAAATTTATGGTTTTCAGGGTTTTTATCGGTTTTTATCGTTATTTTTTTTTTAATCATTTTTATCGTTAACTCGGTTTCCCTGGGTCTTTTCCCGTGTGTTATGAATAAATCTTCTTCTTTTTTGGTACCGGTACTGGTTTTATTTTGTTGTATTTATCCGTGACACCTTAAAAGCCGGTTCGTGAAAATATTGTCAGACATAAACCGGTCCGTGGTGCAAAAAAGGTTGAGGACAGCTGCTCTACATCACAGCATAAAGCTATAGAGGAGATTTCTTCACTTTCTTCATTTTATCAGTCGCTTCAGATCATTTTTCAAGGTCTTAAACAGACACATTTACTGTAAGTAGCTTTAATCCATTTTTAAACTAACAGTCTGCACCTTTAATACGCACAGCCCTACTCAGTGACCTGCAGCATGTGTGGAATAACAGTAATTAGTTTCCCTGTTAAAAAAATCCAACCTTTTGTGCTGTTGTTAATAGGAAACAGCTGATACTCACTAATGTATTTTTATGTCAGCACAGCAGATGGACTTGGACACTCAGTCTTTTTCTTTCACTTTATCGTTAATATGAATAACTATAACCATATAGTTACATAGTTACGAATATCTACAATTATAACTATATTAACTGTACAACAATATTAACAGCTGTTGCTGTAAAACCATCAAAGTTTACAAAGGAGGGACGAATGAATGACTCCATTAAAACCTGTTAGATGTTACGCGGTGACAGTGAAATTCTGTTTTTAGTTTACTCTTCCACCACTTTTGCAAAAGACATAATAATGTGTAACAACTAACAAACACATAATTTGTGTAAATTTATTAATCGCCCGTAAAGATAATCGCACCTACGAGCGTTATTTGGGAGTGCTGCTAACAAGCTATTTTGTCCTGTTTAGTAAACCTGACACTGACAGTCTAAATTTGATACCTGTAACGGGTGGAACACCTGTTGTGTAGTGAATGACCTGTAGAGGGTGTAAAATAAAAAGCATAAATCTCACATGTCAGAATAACAAGTTTCTACAGCAATAAAGAAATAAAGAACAACCTGGTAACAATGTGTTGCTTTGTTTTTTTTAATAATATGCTTGAAAAATTAACTAAACATATAATTTCATATGAACACAAAGAGCCTCAATTGTTTTTGTTACCCAGTCATTTGCTTTGCCTTCTATAAAATGTGGATGTTGTCCTTTAAAAAACACAAAGTTAGAGCAAAGTGTGGATAGTTGTTATTCATTAAATGTCGAGTAAAACCAGCAAAAATATAAATCACATAGATTTTTGCCCAAAGACAAGGAAATTTAATGATAATTTTGTAATATTTGGCAACATTTCTGTCAATTTATTCTGAGTTTATAATTAAAATTCCACAGTTAAAATAATCCCTAGTATGTAGAAGATTACCAAGAGAAAACCATCCTCGCTCTGCCACGAGTCCTGCAAAATGTTCTGATTCTACACGCAGTAACAAAACCTGTGGGGAAAAAAAACCCTGCCTTGGTTCTTGCTCCTGAAAGTGACATCCAATTAATTTGAACAGAATCCTGCTTGGCTTGGCAGCGTCAGCTGGTGTCGGGCACATTCTGAACCCAGAGTCAAGTCCTCCATCCCTCCTAAAGGCCTTTTCATTGATGACATTACAGAGGTGAGAGAACGTGGCAGCTCGGAAAGGCCCGGAGAGCAAAGGTGGAATAGACCCTGGCAAACAGCCCAGCTTTTTGTCCCTCCCTCCTGCTTCTTCCTCCTCCTCCACCTCTCCTTTAACTCTCTCTCCTCTCATCTCTGTCACTCTCTCTCTCTGTCGAGTCGTCTTTCCTCATTCTCGTCTCATCTTTTTACCTCCTTGCTTTTTCATTCCTTTCCTCTCTTCCTTTTTCCTCCTCCTGCTAACTCTGTCTCTCAGGTTGGTCTGTGATAGAGGGCAGTGATGTGCCGACTGTGATTCAGAACCTATAATTTCCACATGGAAACAGCATAATCATGAACCTAATCTGCATCACCCGACTGAAAAGAAAAAAAGGCCTCAGCTCCCTTCCTGCATTCTCTTTTCTCTGTTTATATTATCAAATATCTAAATACATACCTCTGTCTGTACGGTGTCCCCCTATCATTTCCCTCACATTGACACACACATACACACACTCATATACGCACACTCATTCCTCAGTGGGGGAGTTGAGTGCCACCTTTAGTGTGGGCCTAATGTGGCAGAAAAACGGGGCCAAGGATCTCACTCCTCGGTCAGGGAGAACATCGGCCTGCCGCACAGCGAGAAGGAGGACCGGCTGGCTTGCTTTCGGATCAACATCAAGGTTAGCGCTGCTCCTCTACAGCTACGTTTGGGAATTTGGTATTCAAACTCTGTCTCAGGTAACTGATATAAACTGCACTCTGAATGCACCTCAGGAAACTGCTGTAGTGGCTGTTGTGTTGCTCAGCCCACCTGGTGTCTTTGCCGCATTAGTTCTGACCAATTTACTTGGCAATTCCTCCGGGCATCCCGAGGGTGGAGAAAACAAGCAACGGCGGTTATTTAGTAACATCTGCAGCTGCGCACGATGAAATTTACTGCCGTAATATCACAATCAGCTCGAATCAGGGGGAGCTGAAATTAGCAAAATTAAAGCAAAATTAGAAAGAAACAGTGACCTCTGACTCTGTCTGGTCTGACTGAAATCCAAGTCGCACTCAAGCCTGTTTGTAACTACATCAGTTAGCAACATTTGGCAACCCTCTAGCAACCAGTCAAGCACTGACATGCTTAAATACATGTGATTCTACATATTTGTAGGTGGTTATATACAAAAATGTAGTTCTGCCTCTGCTGTTTAAAGCAATTATTCTGGTCAGAACTGAGAACGCGATTATTTAACATATTATTCATCAAACTTGAAACTCATCAAAAAGGGCCACGGACAGTGCAAAAGATGGACGTGGTCTGAAAAGTGCACCCAGTGCAAAAGTGCCTAAACCTACATTCTTTTAATAGCCACCAGGGGGCGATAGTTGTGGTTGGAAAGACTTAAAAAGACTGTTTAAGTCCTACCTTGGACTTGTTCTCTGTATAGACTTTCCTTATGAGTTTATAGGCTCAGACACACATTTCAGGTAAAACGTTGAGCCTCTGTTGTAACTATAACTAATAAGTTTCATGCTCATTTGCTAAAAACCACCGATTGATAAGTTGCTTTATAGCTGGCTTCAAAACATCAAGAGTGAAATGTTGAAAATGTTCATGTTGAGACATCAAAATAGATTTGATGCTGTCTATGTGGGAGATATGGGAGCATCCGTTTGGGAGTTAGGGCCCAGTTATGGGTGTTTTTGAATGGGCTAAAGAAAAAACAACAACACATGGAAAAACACAATCATTTCAACTTTATTTATCTTGTTTCCATAAAAAAAAAATCTGCTTTTAGAAATCAAATTTTAAAGCAAGAAGTAATTAACCGCCATCTCCTCTTAGCATGGATCCCTGTAAAAATACTGTAGCCAGATATACGACCAACTGTGGTGCATATTCCTCATGACTACAACATCAGCATTCAAGCAACCAATCGTCTCTTCAGTTAGAATCTAGCAGCTAAAGATAAAAGTACCCCTCTGCTAACTAGCTAGCTGCTGTTTGGTTGGAAACAAGAAGCATGCTACAGATAAAGCATAAACAGTAACATAACGGTGTAATAATTCAGTGCAATACACAGGGAGTGCAGAATTATTAGGCAAGTTGTATTTTTGAGGAATAATGTTATTATTGAACAACAACCATGTTCTCAATGAACCCAAAAAACTCATTAATATCAAAGCTGAATGTTTTTGGAAGTAGTTTTTAGTTTGTTTTTAGTTTTAGCTATTTTAGGGGGATATCTGTGTGTGCAGGTGACTATTACTGTGCATAATTATTAGGCAACTTAACAAACAACAAATATATACCCATTTCAATTATTTATTTTTACCAGTGAAACCAATATAACATCTCCACATTCACAAATATACATTTCTGACATTCAAAAACAAATCAGCGACCAATATAGCCACCTTTCTTTGCAAGGACACTCAAAAGCCTGCCATCCATGGATTCTGTCAGTGTTTTGATCTGTTCACCATCAACGTTGTGTGCAGCAGCAACCACAGCCTCCCAGACACTGTTCAGAGAGGTGTACTGTTTTCCCTCCTTGTAAATCTCACATTTGATGATGGACCACAGGTTCTCAATGGGGTTCAGATCAGGTGAACAAGGAGGCCATGTCATTAGTTTGTCTTCTTTTATACCCTTTCTTGCCAGCCACGCTGTGGAGTACTTGGACGCGTGTGATGGAGCATTGTCCTGCATGAAAATCATGTTTTTCTTGAAGGATGCAGACTTCTTCCTGTACCACTGCTTGAAGAAGGTGTCTTCCAGAAACTGGCAGTAGGACTGGGAGTTGAGCTTGACTCCATCCTCAACCCGAAAAGGCCCCACAAGCTCATCTTTGATGATACCAGCCCAAACCAGTACTCCACCTCCACCTTGCTGGCGTCTGAGTCGGACTGGAGCTCTCTGCCCTTTACCAATCCAGCCACGGGCCCATCCATCTGGCCCATCAAGACTCACTCTCATTTCATCAGTCCATAAAACCTTAGAAAAACCAGTCTTGAGATATTTCTTGGCCCAGTCTTGACGTTTCAGCTTGTGTGTCTTGTTCAGTGGTGGTCGTCTTTCAGCCTTTCTTACCTTGGCCATGTCTCTGAGTATTGCACACCTTGTGCTTTTGGGCACTCCAGTGATGTTGCAGCTCTGAAATATGGCCAAACTGGTGGCAAGTGGCATCTTGGCAGCTGCACGCTTGACTTTTCTCAGTTCATGGGCAGTTATTTTGGGCCTTGGTTTTTCCACACGCTTCTTGCGACCCTGTTGACTATTTTGAATGAAATGCTTGATTGTTCGATGATCACGCTTCAGAAGCTTTACAATTTTGAGACTGCTGCATCCCTCTGCAAGATATCTCACTATTTTTGACTTTTCTGAGCCTGTCAAGTCCTTCTTTTGACCCATTTTGCCAAAGGAAAGGACGTTGCCTAATAATTATGCACACCTGATATAGGGTGTTGATGTCATTAGACCACACCCCTTCTCATTACAGAGATGCACATCACCTAATATGCTTAATTGGTAGTAGGCTTTCGAGCCTATACAGCTTGGAGTAAGACAACATGCATGAAGAGGATGATGTGGACAAAATACTAATTTGCCTAATAATTCTGCACTCCCTGTAGTGCTACATCATTTGACGTGAATGCATTTAAACTCTTACTGTCAAAAGATTATTTATCACAGCTTTCTTAAGTCACACAACCAAAACAAAGACACTGAGACAACAGTAAGAAGCATATCTGCAGGTCTCTGGTCTGTAGGTAAGAATTTTCAATACACTGCTGTCATATTTTTTATCTGTCCATCCAACCATTCACCCCTCACCGCCCCCCGTCTGTTCGTGCACGTAAACAGTTTGGCGTCTTCCTCCAAGGTAATGTGGAAATTCACCAACAGTCCTCCTGCTGCCTTTCCTCTGAAGTCAATATTGTGCCAGAAACACAAAATGTCAACAGGAAATTTTTCTCCACTGCTGCTTGACCTAGAAGTCTGCGCGTGCTGGCAGGGGCGATGGCGTGTGTGCCTGTGTGTGCGCGACAGGAAAAAAAAAGTTCAACTGTGTCATTTATTGTTTAGCACTACGGCCCCCAAATGGAAATACTGACGGGAAACTCCAGCTTCATCAGTGATTGTGTTTAAGGCCCTCGGTAACGCTGCCCGTATGTTTCTGCACATCCTCAGTTAATCTGGTGAAACTGAAGCAGCCATGATGTGTGTGTGTGTGTGTCCATGTGTGTCACTCCTCCATGAACATCACTGCATGATTTTTACCCCACCCTCGGGGTAACACACACACACACACACACACACACACACACACACACACACACACACACACACACACACACACACACACTTCAACCCACCACCCTCACACCTTATCACCTGCCTGCAGAGCAGCCCAGGCTGCATAAAAATGGAGCCATGTCTTATATTTCTTTATAGAGGTATTTAACAATTCATTCTCCTGAGTTTTAATAGTGTCTGCCCTCTGCCTAGATATCCCCCCTGCCCACCTCCACCACCACCACCCACACACCCTGTGCCTCCACCATCAGCCCTGCCTCCCTTCTCCCCATCCCTCGCCTGCCGCCGAGCATGAGGCTTTTGAAAATGGATATCTATTCATTTGGCGGAAACGCTGCCTCTGGGGGCTTTTTAGGTTCTCAAAAAAGCCCGACTTCTCACGGTGAGACAGATTTTCCTCTTGTTTGTTCTCCATATGATGTAAAGCATCGCTCTCGCTCCTAAATCTTTCTGCTCCTTCTCTTGCTGGCCTCTCGATCTGTATCATAAGAGGAAAATCAAAACAAAACTCATATGTCACTTCTCAGATCTCCTTTCAGCGGTCGCTCTGCTGTCTTGCCTTTTGATGACAGTGAGAGATGTGGTTGTGCCACGTGACAGCGACAAAGTGCAACCTGCAGGACTTGAACTGTGTAAAATTTGGGGAACGCTGTGAAACACTTTTGCACCTCGCCTCTAACCAGATCTAACCTTTTCCTGCGCTATGGCCAGATGGCCCTGCAGCCCATGGAACAGATTTCACTTTCTGTCAAACTTTCTGCCTGAACAGCGGGCCTTGTCAGTCAGATCAGGCAGCCGGGCTGCACCATGCGGCCGTCGTCATCATAACAAGAGGCTTTTTCCCTTTCAAACCACATGCTTGATGTTAGCAAGAGAGAACAAAGGCAGATGAAGGAGCACCAGAGAGAGTGAGAGAGAATGACAGAGATGGTGCATTTGATCTGTCTTTGCCACAGCGCTCCTCTCCGTCTTTCCCCGGTGTGGGTGAGAGATAGGGGGAAGATGCAATGCTGCACCACAGGTTTCCAGCAGCAAAGCAGAGCTCAAGCAGAGATTCCTCATTAGGCTTGAAAAGGTGGGAACCACGACGACGAGCTTGGTGCATGTGGCAAGGATCAGAGTCAAGGATGAGCTACCACAAAAATGATAACCTCATCCAAAAAAACAAGGGCACCGCTTTCTAGAAATGATGCTAAACATAGAAGTGTTTCATTATGGCTTTGATGTTCTCCACTTGGGGCTGCAATCAATCCCTGTGTTACAGTGTAACGATCCATCCCTCCTGTACAGCCAAATTCACGACAAGGGCAAGCGACCACTTAGAATATATGTACAATGGGATTTTTAGCCACAGACCCGGCGTGTCTCTGAGGACGATAACGTAAGCCTGTGGATTCACTGGATGGTCCGCCACTTTGGATGCCGACAGATCACTGGATGAAACAAATGTCCATGTGGATCCAGTCTTAAAGGGACAGTTCATTCCACCAAAAAAACCCCAACAAATTTGATCTGGCCTACAGCGCTCTTCATTTACCTGGCTAGGTTGGGAGGTATTGGTTGTAGAGATCTCTGCAGAAATCATGCACACACCCTGTGAAGAGCATCAATGAGTAACTGTTTTATTTCTACTGAACTACAACAATAAACCTTATCACTGCGCAGGAATAAGTGCCTTTTAATAAAGAGACACTATTGCAGCATTTTTTATGTATTAGGAAAGTGCCATCTGGTTCCACTGTAGATAAAAGAAGGCTAGATGCTAGATCCAGATGCATTAACAGCACTGCTGCCCAGAGGAAAATGTGTACAGTTGATGTACAGTTTGATGTGAACGGTGTCTTTTTTTTGGCTTTTCGGGATTTTTTAAAGTTTCTCATGGTCCCTAGGGTTTATATCCTAGTGACTTTAGTTAACCCTGCCAAGCACCACCACACACACATATCAAACAATTATTTATATATTTTAAGAACATACTTGATGGACACAGACATTTGCAGAGGCAGGGAAGTTATCCTGCTGACTCCCTCTGATATTCAGAGTGAAGTATTCTGACAGCTACTGGATGGATTGCCATTAAATTTGGTACAAACATTCAATGTCCTGATGAATCCTAATGACCTTGAGCTCCACAAGGAGGTCATCTTCATATGTTCTTAAAATGATCTCACCATCTTCTGGTCCCCAGAGACTAAATCCCACTATGGAAATATAAAATATATTTCAGTCCAAGCAGAGACACAATCGCCCATCTCAGGCCAAGCACCAATAAGCAACTGTGCGATTTTGACACTCAGGAACTTGAATCATCTTAGAGTCACAGCTACAGCAGCTTGTCACTTGGTCATTTCTGGACAGCATTTCAAGCACTGTCATCGTTTTAAAACACTGCATGTCAGAACAAGGCTTTTCCTGCTTCTAAAAGAATATCCTCATCTACAAGGTCCTCAAGCACCTGTTGTTGTGATTTAGTGCTATATAAATAAAGCTGAATTGAGCTGAATACACATGTTCACCCTTCAAACTCCCAACAAGTTTGTCATGTTGTCATAAAATTAAATAGTGTTTTCCAACCTTTGGTAAAAGCTAAACTTCATATGTCTCCTGATTGGTTACATCTGTTCAAAGTTACTAATGCACTTAAGCCTAAATCCAAACATTAATTTGGGAAATGAAACCCCAGCATTCAAGCCAGATCGAGCTGAAGCTACTGAATCATAACCAACAAGGGCAGATGCTACGCACGACTGTCTCTGAAACTCATTATCAATCTTAATTCTCTTCATCTGATCAAACAAGCTCAGCCAGATACAACATAGATGCTATCAGGGCTCGGCCCATCTGTGGCTCTATGTTTTGTGTGGTTGTAATCTGGAAACCATGGTTGCCAGGTCCCTCAATAAGCTTTGTTTTTTTTTAAACCAGCACTTTCTAAATAGTTATTTCCTCTTCTGTGCAACCAAAGAGTGAGATGATGCTGTTACCTTTACTGCATCAGCTTATAGAAATGTCTTTATGTAAAGGATAATCACGAAATCAGACTCAAGACTTGAGAAAATTCAACATACACTTGATTATAATGCATGTGCATGTACTGAACATATTATTTATTTATTTTTTAAATAAGAAATTCCTTCTTTTTTTCATCCTATAAATCTTTGTCTTTCTGCCCCTGAAATGCCACAATTTGGTATGAATATTAACCGCTTTGTATCAGTTTATTCATTATCTTCCACTTAACCATCCAGTTAACCTGACATACATGTCCTTGGACTGTGGACAGGTAGCGGGAGAACATGCACCGTCTCATTTTGTATCCAGTTATTAGTAATTACTGATGAAGAGAAGGAAGAGGGCAGGTGAAAGTTGACAAAACAAAACTGCAGTCTGTGGTGATTTTACAGTTCAGTGATGGTCATGGAGAATTGTTTCTCTCCTGTCATTTAAATTACCCTATGTGGTGAGCAGAGAGGTACAAGCAGCAACAAATAATGAATAAACAGCAGCAGAGTGTGCCTGATAAAAAAAACGAAAGCCTAAGTCTTGCAAATGTGGGTTAGCATCTGCCACAATCTAAAACCTTTCTATATAATAATTCACATCACAGCTTAATTACATTAATTACGCTTATTCATTTGGTTAGATTACAGTAATAAACCTCAGAAGAAAACTTTACATGCAATTATGTCGCATTTTCAGAGTCTTAATGCCTCAAAAAGACCTTTGTGGTGTTTGACAGATATTTTATGGCACTTCTGTTTCACCTTACAGCTCACAGACGAGTTAACATGCTCTTCCTGAATTTGTCTTTAAAATATGCACAGGGCAGAGGAGATCACAGGGAGCAAGAGAAAAAAGAAATAAATAAAAGGTTCACGGTGACAACAGATGGAGCGCGCCTAAGTCGTCTCGGTATAAATCCCCTCTGATTAACCTCCACGCTGGAGATAAAAGCAGCGATATGCCTAAAACGACTTAATAATGTCAGGCACAGTGTAAAACACACACCAGCGGCTTTATACATTATGCACCAAAGGCCAGCAGAGGGACTCCTGTGAAAAGATAACATGACCCACCCCCGAGAGAGATGGAGAGAAGGGTGGAGAGAGAGAGGAAAAGATTCTGTATGGAGACGGAGGAGGAAATGAGAGGGTCAGCCATGAGGATTTAACAAGAGTCTATCATCTACAGTACATTGTTGACTAAGGGAGGATGGAGGAGGAGGAAGCCACTCCAGAGGCCCCCGAGGGCTGTTCACACAACTCCCATTAATTTGCCCATGATTTAACAGAGAGACGGAGAGAGAGACGGAGAGAGAGCGACCTCTTTGCTCCAAGTTTTATATGTGTGTAGTAACGAATAACGGAAGCAGCAGTGGACAGTCTACTGCCCCAGAGACACTTTGCAGTCACAATCTCAATTACCAATTGCAACTGTCACTTAAAAAAATCAATAGTTATTAATCCTGAGGGACTTCATGTGTAAGAGACTTCTGGGTTAATTGCTGCTGTGTTTCGACTGAGAGAATGAATCAGAAAGATCTGTACAACAACTAGGGCTAAATGTTGGGAGCTAAAATTGCAGGATTCCTTTCCTAGCATTGAAAAGCTTTTAACGTATTCAAATAAGACGTCATATTCCACAATACGGATACTTCCATTATTAAACCTACATGTAGTACGCGATACATTTAATTCACGTAATGTGTGAAGTTTGACACAGTCCCATTACCTCAAATCCCCAGAAAAAACGATCCAACATTAGACTTTTGCACAAACCACTGCATTATGTGACCATTTATAAACTTTTATACTAAAGATGCAAATTTTTTTTTACACATAAACACCAAACAACATCCACAATGTCAGTACTTGATGAAAACCTGGTGCTGTTAGCTAGCTTGCTAGCATCGACCTTTCCATACTCTTTTGCTAGCTGAAGCTTATTTGTGCTCTTTCCTCTTCTGATACTAGCCAAGAGGCTGACCACTGAGGGTGAAAAAATTACTCTCTTCCACGTTTAACTGTGGACTAAAATGCACAAACTATAGGAAGTATATTTACAGAACAATGCCGTTTGAGGCGCTGGTTACACACCACAGGTGACGTAATGCTATAAAGCTAAGCTAGACTATGTTGCTGTTCCTGTTGGGAAAAGTATTCAAATTTCATCTGTATCAAGTCTTCAGCTCTTACTTTGTTTTCAGAACTGAAGTGACGTCAACTCAGAGCACCAGGAGGAAAACTTTATACTCAACTTTGTTGGGGGAAGTGTCAAGTGGCGACGTGGCGACTCCAGACCTTTGAATGTCACTGAAATTCAGAGACTTCAGGTGATGATGGGAGCAATACCCACTGGCAAATTTTGCTGAAAAATTGAGTTTAGCAGTTAAAGCAACTAAGTGGTAAATACATTTGAGGGTTACCTTGGCAATCATATGCTGGAATGTCTGCTAACAATCAGACATCAGCAACAATGCAGTTCGAAAATATACATGCAGACGGCGGAGCCACGTGATGGTTTTACCGTCACTGCTGCTAAAATGCGTAAAAGTGTGGCTATTTTAAATATAAGAGAAAGAGAGAACTTTAAGAAATTAATACAGCCACTACAGTGACCATCAAAACGATGAAAAAATATTGCCGTAAACAGTTTATTTTGTAACGCGAAACGATAGCGTATAATATGAAACGATAGATGTTTTCATATCGTCATCCGATATATTGTCATATCGAACAGCCCTACCTCTTAATGCTCCCTGATGCTGTTTGTATCTACAACCTATTTTTTGTTAAATTTAAGGGACAATACAGATTTATTTCAGTCTAGCATATTTCACTGATGCACCTTTGTTTGGCTCTAAGTGCCAATCAGTGCAGAAGCTCAATGCAGCTCTTCAGCTAAGGAAAAAGCAAATCACAGCCTCAGACACATAACAAACTGGCATGGATATTTATGTCAGCTGACCTGCTGCAGGGTGATTATGTCAAATGCAACAAATACACCTGGCTGGAAACCTGGAGGGAGATCCTTGATGAAGTCAGCAAAAATGGCCGTTCTCTTCATGCCTTTGTGAATCAGCATTTAGACAAATGTGGATTAAAAACCAGGCTGAGGAGCAGTGCAGGCTTCACTCTCTGTTAATATGACCTTCGCCCACTAGGAGCATCTCTGAAGCCACATATCTGATAGAAGAAAATAATCACAGCAAAATAATATTCACCTGCTGTGGTCAGAGATGGACTCTATCGTAACAGAGGTGTGGGACACTGACTTTTTTTAATAAAAGTCATATATTGATATGACGTGTCAGCTCACGGATTTATCAGTCCAACTCTATTCTCCATCTCCCAACAGAGCTTTTCTGTCTGGAATCAGTAATATTTTATGCCAGACAGAGCGAAGCCACAGAAATAATAAATCCAGGAAAACTGTTTGCTTTTTCGACAGGTGGAGAGACTGCAGCAACGGCGTTAAAACGTTTCAGAGGGAAGGGAGACTCTAGAATTGGCTTTCATGTCTTAAAAGAGTGGAATGGCTCCTCTGAAGCACTGCGATGGCTCCCTCCAAAGGGTGGCCGATTGTGTCAGCCTCAGCCCAGACGCGGCGGCCGCGCCTCCATCTCTGCTGCTCTTGAAGATACCGCTGTGGCTTTTTTTGGTGGTCTCGACCCTGGCAATCAGCGAGACTTCAAACCTCAGCGCCACCCTTTGAACGGTGCCCGTGAACATCTGTTGCCAAGCGCCGCTTTTCCTCTTGGCTTGGAGATTAGAGGCGAAGACGAGGGGAAACACTGGTGCTTTCAGAGGCTTGTCTGTCCCCCCTGTCAAGCAATGTCTAACATAATGTTCTGTCAAGGGTACAATGTGCTGCTAATAGCAATACAAAACTTACTAATTTACATAAATACAACAACATGCTGACTCGAGTGACGAAAAACATCACGTGCTTCGGCGCAGCAACGCTGAACCATTGAATGGAGTGTAGCAGGGCACGCACTGGAAATAAATATCAGCTCCCTTTGTCTGCCTTTGTTTGTGTCTGAAGCAGAACAAGTTTGATGACTGAGAGCAAGACTGTTTAACTTATGCAGCTGTATTTTCTTTTGCATTGTGGCGAGTCCATTTGCTTCTGAAGGAGTCATTTATCCAGAGGCCTTCCCTCTGCTGGTGATGACTAAGTGTGGACCAGACTCTGCATCATGGCTGTGGGTGCTGCTGTGGCCAAAAGGGCCCTAGAGCCAGCCATACATCATCAGATATTGATACGCTTCCACCACAGCGCCACGGCTGACATTTGATTCATAGCTCTGGGTGCTCTTTCTGAATCCCTAACAGTCAACAAGGGATCATGGGTAAATGTCAGTGTTGTGTTGGTTTGGGGCGCCTCACTGACATGAGGGAAATTGGTAAAAAATAATGGAACTGGTTAGGACAGGTAACTTTGTCTTGACTTAATGGGCCTTGTGTGTGGCTAGAATTTCATGACAGCAAAAATGGAAAAATAAGTTAATAATGGTGCATGACTCTGCAAATTCTGGACTGTAATGCTTTACTTATTTTACAACTACTTGATATTTATTTTGCATTAGCCTGCAGACGCCCACATATCAGCACAACCGTTTCTAACAAGGATGACATACTCAATATCTTTCTGTAAAAATATTTAGATATTGCACAAAGCTGAGGAAAGTGGGTGAAAAAATGACGCCTACTGCATCTCCTCTATACTACAACCCTCTCAATCTGTCCATGTGTTATCTTCAAGTTCTGGCTGTTTAGTAAGGATCAACATACACTCATCTTGAGCTTCACTCTGGGTCTGTGGGGTCTTTTAGCAGCTTTGCGTCACGATGTGGTCTTTGAAAGTACTTAAAGAGATTTGATAGTGTTCTCGCAACATTTGCTGACTTTGCGCTGTACTTTAAGTTTGTAACTGGTAAATCTCCACTTCTTATAAATGGTAAACTATTTTTTTGTCTGAGGTCAAATAACAGTTTGTCCTCGTTAGTTCATCTGGTTTTTAAAATGAAGTATTTGAAAAATACTTCATTTTCTGAGTGATGGGTTACACTGTAACACTGATGGAAATACAGCATGGTTGATTATGACTGTGGCAGAAACTATGGGTTCAAGAGTTGGTGTGAATCCCTGCGTGAGGTTGAGGAAAGAACGCTTTTATAATAAACACTAACCTTTTGATCGAATTTGGTACGTCAAGGTTTCACTTTGTGCATTGGTACTGAAAGTAGCAATTACAACAAATTGTAACATACAGTGTTTCTGAAAAGAGAATACTGGGGTTTTGATGTTTTGTGTTAGTCTAGTTTGCCTCTGAGCACGAACAACTGGGAGGAGGGGGCGATCGTGGCTCAAGAGTTGGGAGTTCGCCTTGTAATCGGAAGGTTGCCGGTTCGAGCCCCGGCTTGGACAGCCTTGGTCGTTGTGTCCTTGGGCAAGACACTTCACCCGTTGCCTACTGGTGGTGGTCAGAGGGCCCGGTGGCGCCAGTGTCCGGCAGCCTCGCCTCTGTCAGTGCGCCCCAGGGTGGCTGTGGCTACAATGTAGCTTGCCATCACCAGTGTGTGAATGTGTGTGTGAATGGGTGGATGACTGGATATGTAAAGCGCTTTGGGGTCCTTAGGGACTAGTAAAAGCGCTATATAAATACAGGCCATTTACCATTTTGAGTTAGTTAAACTATTTGGATTTGTGACTGGTTTGCCAATTTTTCATGAATTAGATCAGCGGTCCCAACCCCCGGGCCTCGGACCGGTACCGGTCCGTAAGTCGTTTGGTACCGGGCCGCGAGAGTTGAGGCTCAGGTGTGAAATGTGTGGTTTTCAGGGTTTTTATCGGTTTTCAGCGTTATTTTGTTATCGTTTGTATCGTTTACTCGGTTTTCCTGGGTCTTTTCACGTGTGTTATGAATAAATTTTCTTTTTTTTGGTACCGGTACTAGTTTTATTTTGTTTTGTTGACACCTTAAAGGCCGGTCCATGAAAATATTGTCGGGCATAAACCGGTCCGTGGCGCAAAAAAGGTTGGGGACCGCTGAATTAGATTACAAATGAGGATAAAAACAAACGAACATGTCATGCAAGGCCTATTTTCTTTTTGCCGGACATGGTTTTGCTTAGATTTTATTTCCCCCATGGTAGTTTTTTTTCTTCTATTAATTACACGTTTAACACAATTTCTATTAAACAGCTTGAACCCATCATGCTGAAGTTATATAAAAGCTGTGGCTCTCTTAAAGATGGCTGTAGAAATAGGACAAGAAATTTAAAACACAGAGGTGAACTAATTTTTCTAGAAGAATGCAAGGTTTATACATAATGTGAGAAGAGGCCCAGATAAAAGCAAATGTTGGTCTAAAACATTGATCAAGATTGTGACTGACACAAAATAAATACATAAACCATTGAAAACCTTTGAGACTGTCCTTAGATCCGAGCTGGTCAGTTTCCCTCTGAATGCAGGGTTGTGCATGGCGACCCTGTGCGCTGTCTGGTGCATTGTGTGAGAGCACATCAAACAAAAATTCACTGATTGTCCGTTTCAGCAGGGACTGAACCATTCCTCTGTGGAGGACCTACTTTCAGCAGACTGAATGCATGTATGTCAAACAGAGCTGTTCAGCTGACATTTCAGAGATGTGAGGTTTTCACCCAGCAGTGATACAGTATGTTTATCCTCGAGACAGTGGCTATATGTTTACACCTGCCCTTTGGAGAAAACAGCGCTGCTCTTTTCTGCACTGATGAATGTGGGTTCTAACAAACATCCTCTGACAGAAGAGGCTTAAACAGTGCATGATCCTTCTCACCGCCAAGCGCTACGTTCGCGCACACACACATACACAGAGCTGGGGCGACACAATATAATATGCACTTCACTGCCTGCGGATGAAATGAATGCAAATAACCGCATGAGAAAGCCTTTTGAGCGTGCCAGAGAAATCAGTCTGTGGCCCCTGCTCTTTTAACATTTACTAAAAATCCATCAGGTGGCGTTTGCAGAGTAAGCAGAACACCAGATAGACTGTAACAAATGCACATGCTCTCTTTTGTCACCTTTTCTTTCCTTTCCACCAGACCTTTCAAGTGCACGCACACACACACAGACACACACGAGTCGTGTGCATACACAGCGTTCATAAGCTCCTGCAGAAGGCCAACAGAGAGAGAGGGAAAGGCATGACAATAGACTGAAAGGAGAGTCAATATCGAACTGAGGAGGAAAAAAAAACAGCAAAGAACATTGAAGTGCTATACCTATTGTGTGTGTTTTACTTTTAAGCCTATGCTTCCTTTTGAAAGTGTTAAATTACACACTACCGCTCTGAACTCTGATGCATTAGACACTCTTTCTAATGAATGCGTGTCAAGCTTCCAGATGCTGCACAGGAGAGTTAACAAGCTATTTTCTTTATTCCTCGATTTAAATGCTCTTTGTCCTCCCTGCAGCTTATGCAACTTGTGTTGTTGATGTGTAAAGGAGTCAAGGTGAAGCTTGAGCATGAAAAGAAATGGAGTCAAATGAGCGTTTCACCTTTAGACGGCGAGATCACCGTTTCTCTACCTTCACAAAACGTAAAAGCTTCAAGCTCAACCGGCGGTTATGTTAACAGTACTGAGAGAAAGCACCGAATGTCAGCTATGCTGGAGAGTCGGGCTCTTTGTGGGAAGTAGCTGCCACATCTAAACAAGCCAAAGCTGTAACTGTGTTTCTATAAAGTGGTTCAGAGGAGACGGTGCTTGACACGGGGGGTTGTTGTAAGGGAAGCAAACGAGAAAGAAGGTGGGAGAAACGAGTAAGGGGTGCAGAGGATGTATAGTGCATATATACGTGTCCCTGGATGACAGCAAAGCAATAGTGGGGGAAAATGTAAAATGTCTATTAAAAGTTAGAGGAAATATAACACAGTGGAGGGCATCACTGAAACACAAAAAAAGAGAAACATTTTAATTTTTTGAAGGTATTTTTCATTTTTTTTATGCCCATATTGGTTAAATTATCACATTAGAATATATTTAACAGTCAGAATGAGCTTTTCTCAGATAAACAAGTCATTTTGCTGTGTTGGTCTCTGTTTCAATTCTCTGACATGTATTTATTACTACAACATAACATAATGAGATGTGCCGGGTGGCTCTTGTGCTGTGTTTCTAACCAAGTGCAGTAGCTTTACTATTTCTTAGGAAAAACAGATTTCTATTTCTATGTTGTAGCATGTGACAACTTTATTAATAACGTTGCTTCTTTTTAAACTCTACAGTGAAAGGCTCTGAGCACTGCTAAAACATTAGCCTACACTATATTTTAAATAAATAAATAGTTTTCTTTTTATTTACATACAGGGGTGCACATAAGTGGTCCACAGGTGCGCATTCGCTGTCAAAATAAAAGACGCGCACCAGATAAGAAGTTGCAACGCGTGTTTGCGTACATACGATTCTCTGGAGGAGGACAGACATTTGTTTAGAGCTCTTAAAGATGTTGAAGAAGAAAGCTCCTGTAAGCAGTTACTTTGGTGTTCCTCCACCTCCAAAGAAATGTCAGAAGGAGTCCGAACCACAAAAGAAGCACGTATTCTCAGAAAAGTGGTTGCAGGAGGTGAGCTGGCTTCAAACAAATGGTGGAGAATATGCTATGAAAATCCACAGGGCCACAGTGGTACAAGCTCTGTCACCCTTAGTTCTCATCTTAGTTTGTTTCATAACAAGTAAGCCCTGCTCAGATGACCTCAGGGACCTGCTAGGGACAATGGGCTGTAGCATACCAGAGATGTAGGCTGGTGCCAGTCCATGCAAAGCTCTATAAGTCAAGACCAGGATCTTAAAATGGACTGAATTCAATAGGAAGCCAGTGTAGCTGAGATAGCAACGGTGTAACACATATTATTTTATTTGGAACAATGTGTAGGAGTGTTCAAGCACAAGCAAAATTCTATGCTAAAATCCACCCAGTCCTTCATATTATTTCCCTTTTATCCATTTTTCTCCCTTTGTGTCGGTGCTTTTACTGTTTTTAACAAGTTCGCTGTTATAGCCTGTCTGGTGTACGGCTACCAGCAAGATTCTGCCGGGCAAGCAAGGCGATCATTGCTTCTCCAGTGAAATAAATATCGACATCAATATAAACTAAAATTAAACCGATCCCTCTCTTTGTATTTCAGTGTTGTTATGTCACTGAAGCTTTTCTTAGTGCCTGTTGCGCTATTCTTCAAATTACTGCCATCTTGTGGCCACAGCTGGCTATTGTTTCTTGAAACTTGCCTCTGAATCCACTGCCGTCTGTAGCGTCTCTCAGTTTCACGGACGAGTCCATGTCCTGTTAGCAATGGCTTGAGCTGGACAAGTTAAGAGGTCGGCAGCCTTTTTTCTTTCTTTTCTTTTTTAATGCATAGGCCCATTGTTCTGAGCTCATTACAAATATATATTTGAAGCGATCTCCACAGGACAGCCACACTACAGACTTATGCTACTAAATATGATGCATTACTGTAGATCTAACAGAATTTAATATTTAAAATGATCTCAGCCTTAAATATCTGTATTAATTCTGACCCATATAACATTTTTCTGCACAATAACGCCTCTTGGCATATAATAGCTGGCAGAGACTCCATCTGCAACCCTGATAACGATAAACGGAAGAGGATGGATGGTGTAGTGGGTTTTTTTCATATTGTGGTATTACTACTTTTTCTTAAAGGGTTCTAAAAAATGTGTCCAGAACTCATCATTGATGATAAAAAGAGAAGTAATAATATTTTACAATTCTTAAAGCAGGAGGGAGTGCAGAAAAGTGATAATAAAGGTGATAAAGCAAGATGCAGGAAGCTGTCAGCATGCAAGTCTCTTTAAGCATGTGAGCTGAGGTGAATCATTCTCAAAAAGAAGGATGTCACATCATATGGCACCACTGCTTTAAGCTAAGCCATTTTTTTGTTTATCGCTTTTGTGCTAAAAGCTCTCCGAGTCAAACCATATGCGTCTGCCGGCAACCGTGGCGTTTCATTTCTCCATCAGCAGGAGTGGTGCGTGTTCATCATCCTGCAATAGAGGCCCTGAAATACAGCCAGGATGCAGAGACAAGAGACAGGGCAGCGAGAATGGATTTGTTATGTACCTGCTGACGTACTACCAGGTGCTAAAGGGTAGGAAAGTATTAAAAGTCAGATTGTGCGCTTTCTTAAAGTTTTATGCAACTTGAGGACAAGTATGCGAGTGCTATTAGTTTTTCATCCTTTTTTAGCCAATGTGATGGATAAGTGCAGCAAAGTCAAAGTTTTTCTCAGACTAAAAGCTTTAAACTTTCCCTTTCAGCTCCTGACTAAAGTATATGATAACTATTCATGCTGTGAGCCATGGATTTTGTTTCTGTATAACGCAATCTGTCAAAGCTTTATCACTCTACTGTGCAGCCAATCGAATGGCTGATCAGCCCATCTAGCCAGAAGACTTTGTTCGAAAGTTCACACCGCTGAGATATGTTGAAGCTGTACAATCCACCTCTGTGATAGTGCGAATGATTGGTACAAATGTTGTAAGGGCATGATTTGCTCTAGCCTCCAGAATGGCTCGTATTTGATCTGCTAAGTGCTTTACGGGGAGATGAATCGGGCAAAGATGTTATGACTCACGGCAACCCTGTCTGTCATCTGTATGCAGAGTTCAGCGCTTCCTGTATCGGAGGGGAGGAAGTGCCATCAAAGGTCGCCCCCGAAACATCCCTCTGTGACAATGACAATGGAAGCTGGTATTAACAGGCCGCCTCACAAATTTAGAGGTGACGTCTGTGACTCGAATCAGCAGTTCAGCATTTCTAAAAGCAATTGTTATGAAAAAAGGGAGGAAGAAAAGAGCCATTTGATGATAGCAGAGAAAGTATGAAGTTCAGTAAGAGTTCAGCCGCCTTTATTTTGCGTATTCATACTTTGCTAATCTGGCAGGGCTCAGCTATCGCAAAGGGGCAGAAAGAAATGCTGCTATATGGAGTGAATAATGCTTCACCTTTCCCCCTGCAATTTCACACGCGCACACATGCACACCTGGTTACATTTAAAATATCCACACATTCTAACACGGGGCTGTGCAACCCATCACGTAAACATTACGAGGAACATATATGACCTCTGTGTTTCCTCTTATTGCCCAGGGGGATAACATAAAAATACATGAAGATGGAGCAGGGGCTCCATCCATAACTCAGTGGACAGTGGTTCCAGGCACAGCGCAGGCCTTAACTAGCTGGCTGTTGTATACTCGTGGGCAGACAGGCTGAAATATGAGGTCTGAGGACATGAGGTCTTCCCAGAATGCTAAACTCTTTCTTTCTCCCCCCCCCCCCATCTCTCACCCACTCTCTCCCTTTCTCCCCCCACTGTGCCCTGCAACCAATCTGACGCCTAATTAATCCTGAAGGTCTTTTGTTCCGCTGAGGTTTTTCTCTCTTTCCCCCCACTGCACTCCATCCATTCTCACCTCCCACACCCCCACTGCCTCCCTCTCATCCTTTCCCCCTGCCAGCTCGGTTTTTACCCCTCCTTCACCACATACACGCATTGTCATACCTCATTCCAGCCTCTCCTATTTTGTCTTTCCCATGAGAGGCACATTACAGTCCCAAAGAGCAGGGCACAGGTAACAGATGTTTTGCTTTTGCTCCCTCCCCGCACACACTTTTATTCAAGAAAAACAAATGCATGACTCTTTCTACACTTTTTCACAGTATTCTACTAATTATGCTCTTCCCAAACTCTTTTATGGTCTTATTTATTAATTATGAAGGTGTAGCAGCAGACTAATACTAATGCAAAGTTATATGTTTACAATAGTAATCGAAATGGTTGGGGACTTCTGGAAATGATGATCAAAACATTGACCAGAACCACTCGAGCTGTTTTACCATCTTTATGCTAAGATAATCTAACTGACTCCTACCTTTGGTCTTATATGTTGCATAAAATCATAAGCAAATAGTCATAATAATGAACCATTTAGGATTAAGCGAGAGAATGACGACATGTGAACATGTAAATACAATGGACAGCATAAAAGATGGTCGCTGCCACCAGTACCTTGTTTTGTGGGAACCAAAAGTGGACAAGGTGGATTGGACAGTTATCATATGGTCAGGAAGTTGCGTCCATAAACTGCACAGGTATGGTACACAGGCATTTCACTCACTGAAACTGGATTACAGCCTTCTTGGATGGTCTGTACCGCACAGCGAGCTATAACACATGTCAGATAATTCATTTAAAAATGCTCTGAAAGGCACCAACAGCCCAAACACAGTGGAGTCTGGTTTATTAACTCAGGGTCTGACAGAAGCCAGAACACCTGTCAAACAAATCAGCCAAATACAAAGTCCAGGATAAACACTTTTTTTTAAAGGTTGTTATTAAGAGGAAAACTGTGCATAGAGGCCAAAACCACTTTGTACCTGTTGCATAGATGCTTTGTAAAGCTGTAAAGTTGGGGTTTTTAAAATGGGAGTGCATGTGGATTGACTCACCTTTGACAGCAGCCTCAAGTGGCCACTAGAGGAACTGCAATGTTTGGCACTTGTGCTTTGGCTTCATCATTGGCCCTGGAGGTTGCAGTTTGGCGAATAGTGTGTTTATTATTATTATATTGCTGTTTAATTACATTTTCATTACACTTTATCGTTGAGTCGAAGCATTCAAAATCTATTGCACAGCTGAGCATGTTAACATAACAGGAGGTGCATCCACCGTAAACTCAAGCAGACCACGGCAACAGCACGAGTAAACTATGGAACAGAGTTTGGAAAACCACTGGGGAAAACATCTACGGAGATTTAGAAGGCCCAGAGGGTCCCAGTGACCATCCAGGCGTGTGAGTAGTCGACGAGGGACAATCACTGTCAAGGGATGTCTATCATTTTCTGCAGCAACAATATTTTGGACATTTTGTTTTGGTCCCAGGGCTGATTCTATTATTTGAACAAACACACACATGTCACACTCAAGACTATTTTCTAGACAATATCTAGATTATTATGGTGCAGAAGGTAAGCTGATATGATGTTAAAAACTATGACACACATAGCTGCAAATAGATTATAGTAACGGGTTAATAGCTCTGTGAAAAAAAACAGCTCCCTGCGTTTTTCCGATTACATTTTTTTCCTCTTGTTCAATTCTCTATTTGTGTCAGACTGACAGATATTGTAGCATGTACTACAGATTATTAAAGTTTAACGGCGGTTTCTCCCACATGTGCTGGATCCTGCATCCCACAGTCTGTCTGAACTTCCCTTCCAGTTCGAGCTGCTTTTTTCTCTTCTTTATATTCAAATAATAAAAATACATTCAAATTGACATTATTCCAGGACAATTATTCCAGGATGATCCTGTACCAACGAATAATCAGTTGCTTGTTTGTCTGTAAGTAACTGTTTCCCTAGAGCTCACTATCACATGACAGTCCAAACCTCAAACTTTAAGAAGAAAAAAAAGAAAGAAAACTGACACATTTTAAATGTTTTTTTAATGATTTACACATGAAAAAATAAACGTAACGATTTTACAGCAGCAGCTACACTCTGCTCCTATACGTTTAGGTAGTTTAACATGGAATAAAGCATAATATTTTAGAAACTGTGCATTTTATTTGCAAAATCAGTAACGTTCTCACATAAATGTGGTGCAACATTTTTCCCAGCAGAAAGTAAAAATAGATCACAGACAGATTGGACTATAAGAAGTGTCAAGTCTCTTATACGAACGAGGTGTTTGTGCTCTACAACAATGATTCATTGCTTTTTCCCTCCCTCTCCTCATTCACTCCTCTAGCTTGCTCGACCATCACGGCTCTTTGAGTCATGAAGGAAGGGTCAAGTCTGAACACTGTATTTACAGCAGTTCTTCCACTGCTTAGCTTTACCCTGAGAATGAGCTGAGAGCAAGCGCCTCAGAAAAAACAACAACAGCTGTTCTCGAGTCCCCGTGTTCACAACAATGTATTTGCAGTGTTATTGTTCGCCATCTTGTTTTCGAGAAACAACTAATAAAGTAAGTGCACAAGTGGGTACTGAGTAAGACAAAGATGTCCTGGTGATTTCTGCAATACACATGTTAGAAATAGTAGTGATGTTTGTAACCAATCAGAAACATCCTCGCTACACAGTCTCTGGGTCTTAAAATAATGAGCGCACCGTCCCAGCTAAACCTGCTAATGCACAGTCACTCTGATTATGGCCGAGGCCCGAGGACGTGGAAGTTAGTATACTGTAGATTGTTAGATGTCACACATCACCATCCACGCCAGCTCAGATTGACACGAATCACTCAGTGTCGGGGAGTTTTTACACGATCCTTTGATGCTGCATCTGTTGATCTCCTCACTGTACGTTACCCCACTGGCTTCATGAGAAATTACATCTCCCAGCCACGATGCATGCTAATGTTGGCCGTTCACGTGTCGCCGTTCAACGCGTATGACAGAACGGTCCACTGCTCCAAGCTGGAAGGTCATTTAAAGGCCAGACATACAGACCCCTCACCTCCTCCCTCCTCTACCCGTCTCCCCCTGCCTGAGAACCAGAGATAAACCTACACATGCCAGCCACACAGGACCAATAGTCGTGATTTATCAGAAGCCATTTGCTACCTGAACGCCTATGAAATTGTAATGAACTTGATTATGCTTTTAATGAAGTGTGAGAGGTTCCTCAGAAATGATTATAGCTGTGCTCTGGCTCACAGCTATGGGCTGTGCAGGGAAAAGGAGGAGGGAGAATGGAGGAAAGCGAGGACTGGAGGATTGTCACAAAGAATGAAGACTTGGTAGCAGCGACTCAGGATACTGTAGGGCAAGCGGAGGTGCACACAGCAGCGCCACGCTTCTTTGGAATAGATTACAGGGGTGTTTTACTGTATGTGCGAGGTGACTTGACCCGACCAACCCCATTTCAATTCTTCCCTGCTAAGGGATTTTCCCTCAAAGCTGCATGCTGACGCGGTACATTAGATTGAACAGCCTGCAGCCTCATAGGTCATATTTTGCATACATATTAGGCAGATTGGGATGATTCTAACCTTTCCACGTACAGGGGCTCACATTCAGATGGGGGAACATTATTGTTTGGTAATTTCACACACAAATCTCCACTCTCCCTTGCTGCTTTTTCTTTAAATACCAAATGATGAGCTAAGTGGTTGGTAAAAGGGCACGCAGACAGTCTAAAAGCAGAAAGCAGCTTTTTGCACTCATATGACAAATTGTAATGAGACACCTTGTGGAGGTGCATAGGGTCAGATCTGCTTTACAGCAGTTTAAGCTCAAATTTGGTTTAAAACACAACAAGAACTACTGCTCCATGGAGTTCATGGCAATGTGCATAGTTTATGCCCTGACAGTATTATACTCAGGTTATTGCCATATGATCTACAGATGTAGAGTTTAAAAGAAATGATTTCTAATGATACATACAACAGAAATTAATGCTTTATGTGTGAGCAAAATAATAAGAGCAACAGAGACAAACAATACTTGATCCTCTGTAACCAGAACTCTTCATGAGGTGTCTTTAAAATGTGTTTTTAAAGACTTACAGTTATCTGTGAGGTTCTAGAAAACAGTAACAGTAACAGCATCTAGCAAGTTTTCTCTTCTATAAATGTTTCAGTAGAGTAGAATAGAAAAGGTTTTATTCTGTTGTCTGTGGAATTTCTGAGGTATCCCGTCCATGGTAGTCTAAGACAGTGTTTCCCAACCTTTTGGAGCCACGGCACATATTTCACATTAGAAAAATCACCAAACAAAAATGTCACAAAAACCACAATGATAATTTTTCCCTGCGCACCAGATATACAGGGAGTGCAGAATTATTAGGCAAGTTGTATTTTTGAGGAATAATTTTATTATTGAACAACAACCATGTTCTCAATGAACCCAAAAAACTCATTAATATCAAAGCTGAATGTTTTTGGAAGTAGTTTTTAGTTTGTTTTTAGTTTTAGCTATTTTAGGGGGATATCTGTGTGTGCAGGTGACTATTACTGTGCATAATTATTAGGCAACTTAACAAAAACAAATATATACCCATTTCAATTATTTATTTTTACCAGTGAAACCAATAGAACATCTCCACATTCACAAATATACATTTCTGACATTCGAAAACAAAACAAAAACAAATCAGCGACCAATATAGCCACCTTTCTTTGCAAGGACACTCAAAAGCCTGCCATCCATGGATTCTGTCAGTGTTTTGATCTGTTCACCATCAACATTGCGTGCAGCAGCAACCACAGCCTCCCAGACACTGTTCAGAGAGGTGTACTGTTTTCCCTCCTTGTAAATCTCACATTTGATGATGGACCACAGGTTCTCAATGGGGTTCAGATCAGGTGAACAAGGAGGCCATGTCATTAGTTTGTCTTCTTTTATACCCTTTCTTGCCAGCCACGCTGTGGAGTACTTGGACGCGTGTGATGGAGCATTGTCCTGCATGAAAATCATGTTTTTCTTGAAGGATGCAGACTTCTTCCTGTACCACTGCTTGAAGAAGGTGTCTTCCAGAAACTGGCAGTAGGACTGGGAGTTGAGCTTGACTCCATCCTCAACCCGAAAAGGCCCCACAAGCTCATCTTTGATGATACCAGCCCAAACCAGTACTCCACCTCCACCTTGCTGGCGTCTGAGTCGGACTGGAGCTCTCTGCCCTTTACCAATCCAGCCACGGGCCCATCCATCTGGCCCATCAAGACTCACTCTCATTTCATCAGTCCATAAAACCTTAGAAAAACCAGTCTTGAGATATTTCTTGGCCCAGTCTTGACGTTTCAGCTTGTGTGTCTTGTTCAGTGGTGGTCGTCTTTCAGCCTTTCTTACCTTGGCCATGTCTCTGAGTATTGCACACCTTGTGCTTTTGGGCACTCCAGTGATGTTGCAGCTCTGAAATATGGCCAAACTGGTGGCAAGTGGCATCTTGGCAGCTGCACGCTTGACTTTTCTCAGTTCATGGGCAGTTATTTTGCACCTTGGTTTTTCCACACGCTTCTTGCGACCCTGTTGACTATTTTGAATGAAACGCTTGATTGTTCGATGATCACGCTTCAGAAGCTTTGCAATTTTGAGACTGCTGCATCCCTCTGCAAGATATCTCACTATTTTTGACTTTTCTGAGCCTGTCAAGTCCTTCTTTTGACCCATTTTGCCAAAGGAAAGGACGTTGCCTAATAATTATGCACACCTGATGTAGGGTGTTGATGTCATTAGACCACACCCCTTCTCATTACAGAGATGCACATCACCTAATATGCTTAATTGGTAGTAGGCTTTCGAGCCTATACAGCTTGGAGTAAGACAACATGCATGAAGAGGATGATGTGGACAAAATACTCATTTGCCTAATAATTCTGCACTCCCTGTAGTGGAATAGACTCGGTTTGTCCCCAGTGTACCTTTTTTGCTTTCTTCTGACCACTACTCTTGCTAGGACCTTTACCTGGGTTAGACTCAGTACTCAGCTCAGACTGACTTCTTTTTTCTTTTCAGATATTTATCTGTAGCTATTACGTGTTGTCTCATAGCATGACTATTATGTAATTTCTTCTTCTGTTTTACTGGCAGTTGGCAACCCATTTAGTTAGAGCAGGTAGTTGTACTGCCCTCTAGTGGAAGAGAATGTAATTGTTCTGCTCGTTACTTACGCAGATCGCTGAGAGTGCTAATCAGGTCCAGATAATCTTCCACGGCACACCTGATCATTTCTCACGGCACACCTATGTGCCACGGGACAGTGGTTGGGAAACACTGGTCTACGTGACTGGACTCCTTTAAATTTAAGCTTCTTTCTATTCTGTAGTTTCTCGATGTTCAGAGATCAGTTTAAAACTTTCTTAAACTTTTATTTTGTAAAAAATGTCTCTACGTCAGTCTAATGATGGTGATTCTACGAGTACTGTGACTTTTTCGTCATATTATTTCAAATATCATCAGGATTTGCACATTTAATAAAATGGGTCTTTTGGCATCTGAATAGGCTTTTCGATTGCAGCCTCAAGACGTGCATAAAAGCAAATCCTTAGAGAAGTCTGAAGTTAACACACTCTTCATGTGCATGAAGATTGTGGTAATTTTGGCTTTTAATTATTTCTTTAAATTGTTGTTTTTCCCAGGTGGAATGATCATACAGGAAACATCTTTAACGACTTTAAAAAACAAGAATTTGGTCCACAAGTTTGAATTTATTTGGGATTTTCTTTAATCAAAGGTATACAACATACATATTATTCACATACATTTCACAACTCAGTGAAGATCTAAGAAGAGGAAGGTGTAGGGGGTGCATGTGTACTTTTAACCCTTTGTGAATTAGAGAAAATCCAAAGTAATATCAAACGTGTGCACAAAGTTGTTAAAGATGTTGTACAATCATTCCACCCTGGAAAAAGGAGATTTCAAGGAAATCAAAAAAACCCTAAACTAGCATGACATTCAAAGCCCACGATAGCTGCGTGGTATCATGCATTCAGCTCTGACAATAGAGGTAAAACCTTAAAACTGCCTTATGAGCCATCACTACATGACAAAACTGTGTGCACAGAGTCACAGTGAGCACATAGTTTAAAGCTAAATTAGGAAACTCAGATGAACGTGACAGTTTGGGTACTAGCTTCATCGTTTCTTCTATTTACTTCTCCTTTAAACCTCTATGACCTCTTTCGTTTTCTTGCTGGAGGTGGAAGAGTTAAAGATGCTAAGATTTTTTAATTTGGATCGACTTGGACGGACAGGATTAGAAATGAGTAAATCAGAGGGACAAGCTCAGGTTGAGCAGTTTGCAGACAAAGCTAGAGAGGCAACGATGAGATGGTTTGGACATGTGGAGAGGACGGAAGATAGAAGGAAGCTAGGCTGAGGCAGCTGAAGCAGTGTGACGACTCCAAAAGGGAGCAGAAGTAGCAGCAAAACAAGAGAAGCATTGGATTAGATAGAAGCAGTCCATTTGTTATTTTTACCACATTTTGAAATAGCTGCAACTAACGTGATATGGACAATAGTCCAATATATCAGCAAAATATTGGTATTGCCTTCGTCCGGCCATCGTCCTGTTGAAAACTCACTCATCTGTTTTTCTGCACTGGCTAAATATCATCATAAAGATCATATATGAGTTATTTTTATGATAAAATAATGTTTGCTTGTCTTTAAAGTACAGCAAAAATAAAATCACCAAAAACTCGAATAAACAAATGACATTAAGCTGGTATTTTTCACCCTTTGTCTGAGCCTTCATACTGCAGATTAGCTCATTTTGATAAACTTAAACGAAAACATTTGCTGGACGACGCCTGATGACGCTTGTACACTTTCTCGAATAAACACCCTGCAACTGTGAAAGACATCTAATCTGAATCAGTAGGTAGTGATAAATGCAGATGTTTTATCAGGCTGTTTGCACTGTGCCACTTGTGGCGATAATCACAGAGCGAGTACAGTCTGCTGCTGTGGCTGTCACTACGCTGTCCACATGCTGAGGCAGTAACACTATCTGCAAGGTCCCAAAGCTGTTAATCAACTCCTCTCTAATGTGTTGTTCACACCTTCTCCCTCTCCCCCCCCTCCTCTCTGCACAAATCGGTGGATTTCTATCTTAGACGGGGTGTTTGGCCGGGCGATCGCTGTCGCTAATTTGTTGTGGCAATATTAATTAATGATCAGCCTGTCACAGCTGTTTATATTGAGACAGATTAGAAGTGGGAGAGATTAGACAAAGAAAACAATCTGCGAGAGGCTCAACGGCTGACAGGGGTCACCTTCACGTGTCTGAAATCATATTCAATTTGCCGTGGGGGAGGCGGGGAAATGACTCCACTTGACCAGTCTGTATCCTT